>NC_088401.1:23378924-23678924 GCF_034236695.1 Oncorhynchus nerka | reverse complement strand
ACTGACTTGGCATCCTATGACGGTGCCATGTTGAAAGTCACTGAGCTATTCAGTACGGGCCATTCTCCTGGCAATGTTTGTCTATGGTTATTGCATGGCTGTGTGCTCAATTTTATACGGCTGAAATAGCCGAATCCACTAATTTGAAGGGGTGTCCACATACACTGCATGGCCAAAAGTATAGGCGTATGCTCTCCATTACAGGAAGAGTACTTAGTATGATGGTTGTAGAGCACACCAAGGCAAAGTATTAGCTAAGCAGCTAGAACACCTTCCTACGCCATTTCAATGTACTGGAATGCTGGCTTGAACCGGTTTTACACAACTAGCTATGGGCCAACTGATATCAAGGCTAACATGACTCAAATTAGATACAACACTATGAAGTGAGAATCCCTAAAGAAATGAATATAGAATTCTGACAATCATAGAAATGACATAGAATATAATCTCTATGATAAAAACCATGCTGTGCCATATGACATGTTTTGGAGAGGGTAGTTCAACGAGCCAGCTGTCAGTACTGACCTCCTCCTCACTGTGTTGGGGTTGATGCTGAGGACCATGTGACTGTGTCTGGAGATGCCAAACTGCTGGGCTTCTGGGATGGATGAGGTGTTGTCCATCGATGCACACTGGAGACAAACAGAGGGAACACAGAACGATGACAGACAACACGAGGAGCTATCTGTGACAACATGGTGAACTGTTTGAAGAGCTGCAGCACAGTAAATCCCAACAGATAAGAGGTGTGTGTGTGTCTGCTGTACCGTGAGCGCGCTGAGCTGGCCGGGGGCTGGTGAAGGGGTTCTGGCAGGGTCCGGAGTGGGCTCGGCATCTAGGTCAGTGTCATCAGGTAGGAGGACCCTTTTAGGCCTCTCCTCCAATAGACAGCTGTCCATGTCCACGTTGTGGTACCTCACAGCAGCTGACAGGTCCAACAACCTATAGGGACACAGCACAACATGGGTCAGACCAAAGAGTAACCATCAAGGCCCCAATTGAGGAAGGATGCCATACTCCTTGTTTACCAGCGACCCCAAAAAATATTCCTCGAGATAATGCTTAGTCTTGCAAACGTACTTATGGCATCCTCGATTAAAAACATCAATTACTCCAGCACAGTGTGACAAATGAAGTATCGTTGTGTATTGGGTGTGTAACTCACTTGGAGTCCAGGGCCATGTTCCTGATGCAGCCGTAGAAGGAGGAGGTGGTTCGGAGCAGCCCGGCGCCCTCTGCTGGTGGGACTCCGCCCATGTACAGAGAGGTGAGGGTCAGAGAGGCCTTCTCCGAGGACAGACGTACCATCTCCTGGTGGTCCTCATCCACTAGTACAACCAGCATCCTGGATGGATGACACACACAGTGGTAAGTTACTACGTGTCAATAATAACAACGCAGTGCTATTCATCTTAGAATAGACTTCTTGTATATTATTCCATACTGGACAACATGATTATTAAAATATACAATCTGCAATATTTACTGCTGTTCAACGGCCATTTCAAAGTTGATTTAATCCCATGGCAGTTGTTATATATATCCATCCTATGTATAACATCAGCATAGAAAGTTCTTGAATAAGGTCACAGACAACACGACAAAGGCAGAGATCATTTTGTGTGCGGAAGTATAATTTCAAATGACATCATTTATAATGACTGAGCCATCCATCAGCATGAAATCATGACAGATGTTACAGGTTAATCAGTCCCTCTTCCTGGTGCCACTCACTTCCTGTTCCTCTGCAAGATGACCGAGTGCTCCTGTCCGTCACTGAAACTCCCAGAGCGTGATTTGACCACAACCTTGTGGACGCTCCCGCCCTCTGCCATGTTGACATGAACCTCCAAGCGCCCCGAAATCAGCATGACTGCCAGGAAGGGCTGGACACAAACACACAGAAAACATGGTCAATATGCGGTTGAACCATAAGTGATTTTGGCAACATTATAAAGATGTATTACGAATGAACATGTATGAGCTCTTATAATGTCTAATTGTTTATCACAGTATATCTGTGGCCTTACCTGGCGAGCCTGTCTGCTTTTGCGGGTGCCTGCCTTGCTGAAGCCTGCCAGGATTATGCCAGTGTCATTGCGGGTAGAGAAGGAGGCCAACAGCTCCCCTTGGGGGTCGAGAGACACAGACGGCAACTCCACATAGCCCTCTCTCAGTACAGACACACTGCGGATGGGCTGGAACACACACACACACACACACACACACACACACACACACACACACACACACACACACACACACACACACACACACACACACACACACAAGTTACTCATAGGGAATATGGAAAGTCTTTTTACATTCAGTGTAAGATGACTCAACAATATGCCATTATCATGTACTGCTGGGCATCTTCCTCTTTACAGAAATCGACAACAGCAAAATTAAAATGCCAAGACTGTCACTGTCACTATTCACTCTTCCCAATATTGCTGAGTCTACCTTTAATTTGTCTAGAGAGGAAGAAGGCCCCTGAAGAAAGGTTCTTTACTTTCAGCCTTTCTTACCACTAACACACAGCCTTTCTTACCACTAACACACAGCCTTTCTTACCACTAACACACGGCCTTTCTTACCACTAACACACAGCCTTTCTTACCACTAACACACGGCCTTTCTTACCACTAACACACGGCCTTTCTTACCACCAACACACAGCCTTTCTTACCACTAACACACAGCCTTTCTTACCACTAACACACGGCCTTTCTTACCACTAACACACGGACTTTCTTACCACTAACACACAGCCTTTCTTACCACTAACACAGCCTTTCTTACCACTAACACACAGCCTTTCTTACCACCAACACACAGCCTTTCTTACCACTAACACACGGCCTTTCTTACCACTAACACACGGCCTTTCTTACCACTAACACACGGCCTTTCTTACCACTAACACACGGCCTTTCTTACCACTAACACACAGCCTTTCTTACCACTAACACACAGCCTTTCTTACCTCTAACACACAGCCTTTCTTACCACTAACACACAGCCTTTCTTACCACTAACACACAGCTTTTCTTACCACTAACACACAGCCTTTCTTACCACTAACACACAGCCTTTCTTACCACTAACACACGGCCTTTCTTACCACTAACACACAGCCTTTCTTACCACTAACACAGCCTTTCTTACCACTAACACAGCCTTTCTTACCACTAACACAGCCTTTCTTACCACTAACACACGGCCTTTCTTACCACTAACACACAGCCTTTCTTACCACTAACACACGGCCTTTCTTACCACTAACACACAGCCTTTCTTACCACTAACACAGCCTTTCTTACCACTAACACAGCCTTTTTTTCCACTAACACACGGCCTTTCTTACCACTAACACACGGCCTTTCTTACCACTAACACACGGCCTTTCTTACCACTAACACACAGCCTTTCTTACCACTAACACACAGCCTTTCTTACCACTAACACACAGCCTTTCTTACCTCTAACACACAGCCTTTCTTACCACTAACACAGCCTTTCTTACCACTAACACAGCCTTTTTTTCCACTAACACACGGCCTTTCTTACCTCTAACACAGCCTTTCTTACCACTAACACAGCCTTTCTTACCACTAACACACGGCCTTTCTTACCACTAACACACGGCCTTTCTTACCACTAACACACAGCCTTTCTTACCACTAACACACGGCCTTTCTTACCACTAACACACAGCCTTTCTTACCACTAACACAGCCTTTCTTACCACTAACACAGCCTTTTTTTCCACTAACACACGGCCTTTCTTACCACTAACACACGGCCTTTCTTACCACTAACACACGGCCTTTCTTACCACTAACACACGGCCTTTCTTACCACTAACACACGGCCTTTCTTACCACTAACACACAGCCTTTCTTACCACTAACACACAGCCTTTCTTACCACTAACACACAGCCTTTCTTACCACTAACACAGCCTTTCTTACCACTAACACAGCCTTTCTTTCCACTAACACACGGCCTTTCTTACCTCTAACACAGCCTTTCTTACCACTAACACAGCCTTTCTTACCACTAACACACGGCCTTTCTTACCACTAACACACGGCCTTTCTTACCACTAACACACAGCCTTTCTTACCACTAACACACGGCCTTTCTTACCACTAACACACAGCCTTTCTTACCACTAACACAGCCTTTCTTACCACTAACACAGCCTTTTTTTCCACTAACACACGGCCTTTCTTACCACTAACACACGGCCTTTCTTACCACTAACACACGGCCTTTCTTACCACTAACACACGGCCTTTCTTACCACTAACACACAGCCTTTCTTACCACTAACACACAGCCTTTCTTACCTCTAACACACAGCCTTTCTTACCACTAACACACAGCCTTTCTTACCACTAACACACAGCCTTTCTTACCTCTAACACACAGCCTTTCTTGACACCATAGGAGTCTCGGAGCAGGTCAAAGTTGGAGCGGGCAATCTCCATGTTTTTTATGCAGCCCACATAGGACCGTGCTACTACTTGTCTCCTGCAAAAATAATTAAATTCACAATTTACCTCGTTTATTTTACTTCATGTAGAAAAAAACTTAAAAAATACAAAAATACACCAATTCACACACTAAGCTCAATATTTACATAATGCAGTAGGAGCTCCACCAAAAATATATTAATGAGTGCAATACAAATGCATATCAACTAGGAATATCTTGCAGGTAGGTGAAGTATGCGCCAAAGTAGTTCCAGTACCTGATAGGGCGAGACATGGGCAGTCCCCCGATGTAGATTGGGTCCAGGTCGGAGCGGTTGAGGTCGGAGGCGGTCCCAGGAGACTCCGCCTCCATGATCTCTTTCTCTGATGAGTTGTCTGCCGCCATCACCGCCATATAAACTAGGAGGGGAGAGATACAATACTTTACATGACATAGACATTATACCAGGTTAACTACAACACAAATAGGGGTATGAATAGTGTGTCCATAAAGTGCAAGGGAGAAATGAGAAGAAGAATATGTGACCCCAACATTGTTTAGTTGTCAACTCTACCCTATAAATATGAGCCTATGACCTTTGACCCACCTTTGCGTTTGTTCCTCTGCAGGGTGATCTTGTACCAGCTGCCGGTGTTGTAGGCTTTGTTGGAGGTGAGGGTCAGAGGGCCAGAGCCCAGTTCAAAGGTCAGACGCACTTGGCCCTCCACAAGCTCAATGGACAGGAAGTCCCTCTGGAATGACAAATATACACATCAATCTATCAATCAATCTTTATTGTCCCCATAGGGGAATTTAGATACATCAGATGATAATAGCTGACCACTATATGCTAACTAGGCTATAAATACAGACTGTTCAGTGTGGTTGTAGTGTGTGTGTGTGTGGGCCAGCAGGGAGCGTACCGTGCCGTTGGAGGCCAGGTAGAGCAGCAGGCCGTTGGGGGAGAGGGTCTTGAACAGCATGACGATGGAGGTGGAGGTGGAGCGGAGGGGTTTCTCTACCACTGAGTAACCACTGCCATCAAAGTGGAAGGACGTCTCCTCTGTCTGCGGACTCATGAAGCAGCCGCGACACTGGCCCTCCCTCTCAGCGTAGTTCCACAGCCCGATGTTCTTCTCGTTGAGCGACGCCTCCCCCATACAGCCCTTAAACTGGGTCATTTTCACCACAGAGGACTGTAGACACAAAATAGATTGAATCAGTTGTGTTAGATTACACTGTTTTATTAGTGGAGGAAACATCATGAAAGATGTTGACTCAACTTGAATTGAATGAGTTCAAGTTCTCAAGGACCCAAGGTGCTGGCTAGAACCATGGCTGAGTGAAAAACCCCAAGACAGATCTTAATACCGTACCTTGATCTGGCCTCCCAGGCCACCAACAAATATCAGGGTGGACTTGTTGACTTCCAGGATCGTAGCGGAGCCTGGTGAGGTGGTCTTGACCGCGGGCAGGGGTTCTGACTCCAGCTGGTGGACTGACAGTGTGCCGTGCCTCCCAAAGCGCGTGGCGTTGATGTGGTGCCACTTGTTGTTGTTGATCTGGACGTCGGGGTACTCCAGCTTGGCGTGGCCTGAACCCGCGTCCCACAGATACGCCACCTTGCCGTGCTGCATCTCCACCGCCATGAAGTCCACCTGATATTCAGCGTAAAATTATACATTTACTTTACACATGTCAGAGAGCCATATGGTTATAGTGGTTACACCTTACATTGACATGATAAAGTGTTTGTGAAGGGGAGTTTATAGATAGTTATAAATCAACCATCTGGTTGGAGGTAGGTTATATACAGTAGACTTAAGTTTAAAACTGACTTATGGGTAATCATGATTAGGTACGTCATGGGATATTCAGCACGTGTCAGTGTGTGACTTACGCTGGAGCTGCTGCCCATGTAGAAGAGCAGGTTGTCAGGCTCACTGGTCTTGACGGTCATGGTAAGAGTGTTGAAGTTACTGGAGGATACCTCAGGTGTGTAGGCCCTCACACAGTTTTTGTCTGCCAGCACTGCCACCTTGATCTATACAGGAGAGAGCAGGACATAAACAGTATTACAATTGAAAGCAGTGTGTGTGTGTGTGTGTGTGTGTGTGTGTGTGTGTGTGTGTGTGTGTGTGTGTCTGTAGAAGTGACTAACAGAGGCAGCCTGTTTGCGGGCCTGGTTGATCATCTCTCTGATCTCAGACAGGTTTCTGCTCAGGTTCTCCCCCAGGGTCTTGAGGGGTTTGAGACGGTCATACAGTCTCTCTGTACGACTCTCTGCCTCCTTCAGCTTAGACTCCGCTGTACTGGCTGAGAGGGACAACAGACAGGACAGGTTCATGATACTTACGTCATCTTACTCATTCCTGTTAGTCACATAATATTTCTATAAATGTGCCTCTAAAGTGATATGACAAGATAACATGATAACATGACAGGTATTTGGGGCACTACTTGGCTTTAAATGTGGTGTCGTTTAATGTGGAAAAGATGGAAGCAAAGATGAAAACCACTTCCATTACAAAGTTGCTGGCTATAATCTAGCTAGGACCATAGTTGGATGTCTGAATGATGTGTTAGTCTCACCAGTGGATTGTGAGTCGGAGAACAGCTGGTTGGTGTTGGAGATGCTGGTTCTGGCCTGGGCCACAGCCGTGCTGGACTTCTCCAGTCTGACCCGAAGCTCCTCCAGGCGCTCCAGCGCCCTCTGTAGGGAAGTGTTGGCCAAGGCAACCTGCTCCTTGGCGTCCAGCACCTGCTCACTGGTGCCTACAGGGGGCAGCAGAGGCAACGTCACACAAACTGTTTCCCCACTGTCTAGCGTGCCTCTAAGTTTGTGATAAAGTGTTAAATATATGACATATGTCTACAGTATGGTAAAGCAGAAAGGATATATAAAAGGAGAGTTGAGTTGACAGGGCAGCAGATGGCAGTGCCACTCACCGTTGGGCAGGCTGTGGAGCAGGGCGCCTTGCTCTGGGATGAGACGGCTGGTGTTACAGAGTTTCTCTTTCAGCAAGGCCATTCTATCTGTCACATCACTGATGTTAGCCAGGAGACCTAGGGAGGACACACACATATATAATTTACTACCATAAGGCACCGTGTGGGTGTGTGTGTGTGTGTGTGTGTGTGTGTGTGTGTGTGTGTGTGTGTGTGTGTGTGTGTGTGTGTGTGTGTGTGTGTGCGTGTGTGTGTGTGTGTGTGTGTGTGTGCATACTCCAACTCACCCTCAGTGCTGTTTCTCAGGGTTAGACTCTCGGCCAGAATCTTCTCACTACGCTGCACAGCCTCAGATCCCAGATCAGTGAAAGACTCCTCTGGCTGGACAATCTACAGTCAACACACACAGTTATTTACGATACTCCTATAGCTAGCAGGTTTCTGACCCACAACACACTTCATATCCAACATATCCAACATATCCAGTGGTTATTCTATAGCCTGGTCCCAGATCTGTTTTGGGCTGTCTTGCAAAATCCTATGGTGTTTGGCATGACGATGACCATAGACAGCACAAACAGATTTGGGACCAGTTATTCTATTATTTGATGTTGATACTGATGTCCACTAAATGAGTGTTGACTCACCATATTGAGGGCCATAGTAGCGGTCAGGTTGGCTAGGTTAGCCATCTCCTCTGCAGGCTGGACGTTAGCTCTGATGTTAGAGTCGCCATGCTCTGCGCTGGTGGCGTTCAGAGTGGTATTCATCACCTCCATTAGAGAGCTACATACAGGAAGAGGAAGTTAGGCTGATGTACTGTACATGTATGGACGACATGGCTATTATATCTATTTAGTATTTTTTCTATGGCCTAATGTTTGTGATGATGAGGCATTTTGAAATGCATAGACAAAAGATACATATGTTGAAGTTCACGCACACACACTCGCCTGACCGCCGGCACACACACATACCTCTGCAGACCCTGGGCCTTCTTGCTGAGTTCCCGGGCGTGGTCCTCAGCCTTGTAGACCAGCTCCAGAGCATCTTTCTTCCTCAGCTCCATCACCAGAGTGTCCACATGCTTCCTCAACATGGGGTTCCACTGCTCCAGCTGGTCCTTGGCCCCCTCCAGCTGCTGTACAGGTCACACACACACACACACACACACACACACACACACACACACACACACACACACACACACACAGAAACCAGTTCAAACACACTCTACTAGCAATACAGTCTTTTTAAAACACAGACTCTACTAGCAATACAGTCTTTTTAAAACACAGACTCTACTAGCAATACAGCCTTTTTAAAACACAGACTCTACTAGCAATACAGTCTTTTTAAAACACAGACTCTACTAGCAATACAGCCTTTTTAAAACACAGACTCTACTAGCAATACAGTCTTTTTAAAACACAGACTCTACTAGTAATACAGTCTTTTTTTAAACACAGACTCTACTAGCAATACAGTCTTTTTAAAACACAGACTCTACTAGCAATACAGCCTTTTTAAAACACAGACTCTACTAGCAATACAGTCTTTTTAAAACACAGACTCTACTAGCAATACAGCCTTTTTAAAACACAGACTCTACTAGCAATACAGTCTTTTTAAAACACAGACTCTACTACTTTTAAAACACAGACTCTACTAGCAATACAGCCTTTTTAAAACACAGACTCTACTAGCAATACAGTCTTTTTAAAACACAGACTCTACTAGCAATACAGTCTTTTTAAAACACAGACTCTACTAGCAATACAGTCTTTTTAAAACACAGACTCTACTAGCAATACAGCCTAGCAATACAGTTTTTAAAACACAGACTCTACTAGCAATACAGTCTTTTTAAAACACAGACTCTACTAGCAATACAGTCTTTTTAAAACACAGACTCTACTAGCAATACAGTCTTTTTAAAACACAGACTCTACTAGTAATACAGTCTTTTTTTAAACACAGACTCTACTAGCAATACAGTCTTTTTAAAACACAGACTCTACTAGCAATACAGCCTTTTTAAAACACAGACTCTACTAGCAATACAGTCTTTTAAAACACAGACTCTACTAGCAATACAGCCTTTTTAAAACACAGACTCTACTAGCAATACAGCCTTTTTAAAACACAGACTCTACTAGCAATACAGCCTTTTTAAAACACAGACTCTACTAGCAATACAGTCTTTTTAAAACACAGACTCTACTAGCAATACAGTCTTTAAAAAAACAGACTCTACTAGCAATACAGCCTTTTTAAAACACAGACTCTACTAGCAATACAGCCTTTTTAAAACACAGACTCTACTACAGCTTTAAAAATACAGACTCTTTTTAGCCTTTTTAAAACACAGACTCTACTAGCAATACAGTCTTTAAGCTTTTTTTTAAAACACAGACTCTACTAGCAATACAGCCTTTTAAAACACAGACTCTACTAGCAATACAGCCTAGCAATTTTTAAAACACAGACTCTACTAGCAATACAGTATTTTTAAAACACAGACTCTACTAGCAATACAGCCTTTTTAAAACACAGACTCTACTAGCAATACAGTCTTTTTAAAACACAGACTCTACTAGCAAGTCTTTTAAAACAGCCTTTTTAAAACACAGACTCTACTAGCAATACAGTCTTTTTAAAACACAGACTCTACTAGTAATACAGTCTTTTTAAAACACAGACTCTACTAGCAATACAGTCTTTTTAAAACACAGACTCTACTAGCAATACAGCCTTTTTAAAACACAGACTACTAGCAATACACTTTTAAAACACAGACTCTACTAGCAATACAGTCTTTTAAAACACAGACTCTACTAGCAATACAGCCTTTTTAAAACACAGACTCTACTAGCAATACAGTCTTTTTAAAACACAGACTCTACTAGTAATACAGTCTTTTTTTAAACACAGACTCTACTAGCAATACAGTCTTTTTAAAACACAGACTCTACTAGCAATACAGTCTTTTTAAAACACAGACTCTACTAGCTTTTTAAAACACAGACTCTACTAGCAATACAGTCTTTTAAAACACAGACTCTACTAGCAATACAGCCTTTTTAAAACACAGACTCTACTAGCAATACAGCCTTTTACAGTCTACTAGCAATTTTTTTAAAACACAGACTCTACTGGCAATACAGTATTTTTAAAACACAGACTCTACTAGCAATACAGCCTTTAAAAAAACAGACTCTACTAGCAATACAGCCTTTTTAAAACACAGACTCTACTAGCAATACAGCCTTTTAAAACACAGACTCTACTAGCAATACAGCCTTTTAAAACACAGACTCTACTAGCAATACAGCCTTTTTAAAACACAGACTCTACTAGCAATACAGCCTTTTTAAAACACAGACTCTACTAGCAATACAGCCTTTTAAAACACAGACTCTACTAGCAATACAGCCTTTTTAAAACACAGACTCTACTAGCAATACAGTCTTTTTAAAACACAGACTCTACTAGCAATACAGTCTTTTTAAAACACAGACTCTACTAGCAATACAGTCTTTTTAAAACACAGACTCTACTAGCAATACAGTCTTTTTAAAACACAGACTCTACTAGCAATACAGCCTTTTTAAAACACAGACTCTACTAGCAATACAGTCTTTTTAAAACACAGACTCTACTAGCAATACAGTCTTTTTAAAAAAACACAGACTCTACTACAATAGCAGACTCTACTACAGCCTTTTTAAAACACAGACTCTACTAGCAATACAGTCTTTTTAAAACACAGACTCTACTAGCAATACAGTCTTTTTAAAACACAGACTCTACTAGCAATACAGCCTTTTTAAAACACAGACTCTACTAGCAATACAGTCTTTTTAAAACACAGACTCTACTAGCAATACAGCTTTTTAAAACACAGACTCTACTAGCTTTTAAAACACAGACTCTACTAGCCTTTTTAAAACACAGACTCTACTAGCAATACAGCCTTTTTAAAACACAGACTCTACTAGCAATACAGCCTTTTTAAAACACAGACTCTACTAGCAATACAGCCTTTTTAAAACACAGACTCTACTAGCAATACAGCCTTTTTAAAACACAGACTCTACTAGCAATACAGTCTTTTAAAACACAGACTCTACTTTTTAAAACACAGACTCTACTAGTAATACAGTCTTTTTAAAACACAGACTCTACTAGCAATACAGTCTTTTTAAAACACAGACTCTACTAGCAATACAGTCTTTTTAAAACACAGACTCTACTAGCAATACAGTCTTTTTAAAACACAGACTCTACTAGCAATACAGCCTTTTTAAAACACAGACTCTACTAGCAATACAGTATTTTTAAAACACAGACTCTACTAGCAATACAGTCTTTTAAAACACAGACTCTACTAGCAATACAGCCACACAGACTCCAATACAGTATTTTTAAAACACAGACTCTACTAGCAATACAGCCTTTTTAAAACACAGACTCTACTAGCAATACAGCCTTTTTAAAACACAATACAGCCTTTTTAAAACACAGACTCTACTAGCAATACAGCCTTTTTAAAACACAGACTCTACTAGTAATACAGTCTTTTTTTAAACACAGACTCTACTAGCAATACAGTCTTTTTAAAACACAGACTCTACTAGCAATACAGTCTTTTTAAAACACAGACTCTACTAGCAATACAGTCTTTTTAAAACACAGACTCTACTAGCAATACAGCCTTTTTAAAACACAGACTCTACTAGCAATACAGTATTTTTAAAACACAGACTCTACTAGCAATACAGTCTTTTTAAAACACAGACTCTACTAGCAATACAGCCTTTTTAAAACACAGACTCTACTAGCAATACAGCCTTTTTAAAACATAGAACAACATTTTTTTATGTAAAGTGACCTCCTGCTTAAATAAAGTTTAAATCAACACATTCACACAATAGGGGGATGCTACTTTATTGCAGTTATACAGTATATCCCCTGTATTTGATATGGATATGGTGGTACTGTGGTGTTATGGTGTGACTTACAGAGGTGCCGTTGCTCATGTCCTCTGCTAGATTGACAGCATCAGCCAGGATGTCCTGAGTCTCCTCTAGTTGGGTTTCTGCTGTCTGGTTCAGCCGGCTCACATTCTGCTTCAGACCCTACGCACACAGAGACAACACAGTCTAAATACAACTACAGGAGAAATGTATAGACCTTCTACAGTTACGATGTTTGAAGATGACCAAAAGTCCAAATCAAATCACTTCGCAAAGTACATTTGACTACATTGTACGTGTATATTCCCTACATTTGAATAAAAGTGACCTGATATGATTTGGCACAGATCAACAATATTGTCAAACTCGACTACATGTTATTTATGTTACGTTAAAATACTTGAGTATAGTGAGTATATAGTAAGTGTGAATACTGAGTACAGATCATAGACGAATATAATAGAATACATGTAATAGAATAAAACATTGTCCATCCAGGATACACATATACACACATTCTCATATCAGGCACATTTAAACCAGTCAGTCCATCATGCTGCATTCACTAACAACATAGAGGATATTAATACATTCACTCACAAACGACCACTGTCCCAACTGCACTAGATAGATAAGTACATATACTGATACAATTTACTTTGCATTTAGTAGTCCAACAGCACAAGGAACAAATTAATATTTGAGTACTGAATACAGTGATTATAGTAAGTTTGGTAGAGTGATTATAGTGAGTGTGAGTACTCAGTACAGTGATTATAGTAAGTGTGAGTACAGTGATTATAGTAAGTTTGGGAAAGTAATTATAGTGAGTGTGAGTACTCAGTACAGTGATTATAGTAAGTGTGAGTACAGTGATTATAGTAAGTGTACTCACCTGGTACTCTGGCAGGTTGATGTAGATGCTCCCCAGCAGGGTGTGTGTGTGGTTGTTGTTCTCCCTGGCAGTCATCAGTAGGGCATGGGCATCCTCTAGCTGTTGGTGGTGTTCAGTCAGGGTGTTAGAGATGTTGAGGATCTGGGACTCTATCGCCCCCTGGGGCTCCAGAAGGTCCTCCAGCACCCTCTGGAGGAGAGCCTCGGTAGCACTGTGGTACAGGTGGATTAGTCACTTCAAAATGAATTAATCAAATCAAAATCAAATCAAATTTTATTTGTCACATGCGCTGAATACAACAATTGTAGACCTTACCGTGAAATGCTTACTTACAAGCCCTTAACCAACGGTGCAGTTCAAGAAGAGTTAAGAAAGTATTTACCAAATAGACTAAAGTAAAAAATAATCATAAAAAGCAACACAATAACAATAACGAGGCTATATACAGGGGGTACCGGTACCGAGTCAGTGTGCGAGAGTACAGGTTAGTTGAGGTAATTTGTACAAGTACTGTCAGTAGGGGTGAAGTGACTATGCATAGATAAGAAACATCGAGTAGCAGCAGTGTACAAAAGGGAGGGGGGCATGCAGTGTATGTTGACACCTCTTCAAATGAGTGGATTCGGCTATTTCAGCCACACCTGTTGTTGACAGGTGTATAAAATTGAGCACACAGCCATGCAATCACCATAGACAAACATTGCCAGGAGATTGGCCCGTACTGAATAGCTCAGTGACTTTCAACATGGCACCGTCATAGGATGCTAACTTTCCAACAAGTCAGTTTGTCAAACTTCTGCCCTGCTAGAGCTTCCCCGGTCAACTGTAAGTGCTGTTATTGTGAAGGAGCAACAACAGCTCAGCCGCAAAGTGGTAGGCCATACAAGCTCACAGAACAGGACCCCCGAGTGCTGAAGTTTGTAGCGCGTAAAAATCATCTGTTTTCTACCGAGTTCCAAACTGGCTCTGGAAGCAACGTTTTATTACAAAAATAAAACTTAAACTCATTGAAGATTGACCCTAAGAGACACATGGAAGAAGGGATGTCTTATGATGAGCCTCTGTTGGCTGTCATGGACAAAGTGGAGTCGGGAGCTTTTGAAATGGGTTTTGATGGCCGAGCAGCCGCACACAAACCTAAGATCACCATGCGCAATGCCAAGCGTCGGCTGGAGTGGTGTCAAGCTTGCCGCCATTGGACTCTGGAGCAGTGGAAACGCGTTCTCTGGAGTGATGAATCACGCTTCACCAAATCAAATAAAAAAATCGAATCCAACTTTATTTGCCACATGTGCCGAATACAAGAAGTGTATTCGTGAAATGTTTACTTACAAGCCCTTCACCAAGAGCGCAGTTCAAGAAGAAGAAAATATTTACCAAGTAGACTAAAATAAAAAGTAATAATGAAAAGTAACACAATAAGAATAACAATAACGAGGCTAAATACAGGGGGCACCGGTACTGAGTCAGTGTGCAGGGATACAGGATAGTTGAGGTAATCTGTACATGTAGGTGGGGGAGAAGTGACTATGCAGAGGTAACAAACAAATAGCTAGTAGCAGCTGTGTTCAAGAGGTCAATGTAAATAGTCCGGTGGCGATTGTATTAACTGTTCAGCAGTCTTATGGCTTGGGGGTAGAAGCTGTTGAGGAGCCTTTTGGTCCTAGACTTGGTGCTCCGGTACCACTTGCCATGCGGTAGCAGAGTACACTTTCCTCTGACACTGCCTATTATATAGGTCCTGGATGGCAGGAAGCTTGGCACCGGTGATGTACTGGGCTGTACACATTATCCTCTGTAGTGCCTTATGGTCAGATGCCGAGTAGTTGCCATACCAGGCGGTGATGCAACCGGTCAGGATGCTCTCGATGGTGCAGCTGTAGAACCTTTTGAGGATCTGGGGGACCTATCTTTTCAGTCTCCTAAGGGGAAAAGGTTTTGTCGTGCCCTCTTCACGACTGTCATGGTATGTTTGGACCATGATAGTTCGTTGGTGATATAGACACCAAGGAACTTGAAACTCTCGACCCGCTTCACTACAGCCCTGTCGATGTAGATGGGGGCCTGTTCAGCCCGCCTTTTCCTGTAGTCCACGTTCAGCTCCTTAGTCTTGCTCACATTGAGGGAGAGGTTGTTGTCCTGGCACCACACTGACAGTTCTCTGACCTCCTCCCTATAGAATGTCTCATCGTTGTTGGTGATCAGGCCTACCACTGTTGTGTCGTCAGCAAACTTAATGATGGTGTTGGAGTCGTGTTTGGCCATGCAGTCGTGGGCGAACAGGGAGTATAGGAGGGGACTAAGTATACACCCCTGACGGGCCCCAGTGTTAAGGATCAGCGTGGCAGACGTCTTGTTGCCTACTCTTACCACCTGGGGGCGGCCCGTCAGGAAGTCTAGGATCCAGGTGTTTAGTCCCAGAGTCCTGAGCTTAGTGGTGAGCTTCGTGGGCTCTATGGTGTTGAACGCTGAGCTGTAGTCAATGAATAGCATTCTCACATAGGTGTTCCTTTTGTCCAGGTGGGAAAGGAAAGTGTGGAGTGTGATTGAGATTGCGACATCTGTGGATTTGTTGGGGCGGTATGCAAATTGGAGTGGGTCTAGTGTGTCTGGGAGGATGCTGTTGATGTGAGCCATGACCAGCCTTTCAAAGCACTTCATGGATACTGACGTGAGTGCTACAGGGCGGTAATCATTTAGGCAGATTATCTTCGCTTCCTTGGGCACAGGGATAACAGACTCGATCAGGGAGAAGTTGAAAATGTCAGTGAAGACAATTGACAGTTGGTCAGCGCATGCTTTGAGTACACGTCCTGGTAATCCGTCTGGCCCACCGGCATTGTGAATGTTGACCTGTTTAAAGGTTTTGTTCACATCGGCGATGGAGAACATTAACACACAGTCATCCGGAACAGCTGGTGCTCTTGTGCATGCTTCAGTGTTGCTTGCCTCGAAGCGAGCAAAAAAAGCATTTCGCTCGTCTGGTAGGCTCGCGTCACTGGGCATCTCGAGTCTGGGTTTCCCTTTGTAGTCTGTAATAGTTTTCAAGCCCTGCCACATCCAACGAGCATCAGAGCCGGTGTAGTAGGATTCAATCTTAATCCTGTATTGACGCTTTGCTTGTTTGATGGTTCGTCTGATGGCATAGCGGGATTTCTTATAAGCGTCCAGATTAGTCTCCCGCTCCTTGAAAGTGGCAGCTCTAGCCTTTTGCTCGATGCGGATGTTGCCTGTAATCCATGGCTTCTGGTTGGGATATGTACGTACAGTCACTGTGGGGATGATGTCGTCTATGCACTTATTGATAAAGCCGATGACTGAGGTGGTATACTCCTCAATGCCATTGCATGAATCCCGGAACATATTCCAGTCTGTGCTAGCAAAAAAAGTCCTGTAGTGTATAATCTGCATCTGCTGCTGGAAGTGGTGTTGGAGGGCCAGTAGGAGGCACTCTTTCCTCTGGTCTAAAAAAAATATCCCAAATGCCCCAGGGCAGTGATTGGTGTAGGGTGCCTGTGTAGGGTGCCGTCTTTCGGATGGGATGTTAAACGGGTGTCCTGACTCTCTGAGGTCATTAAAGATCCCATGGCTCTTGGGACTTCGTAAGAGTAGGGGTGTTAACCCCAGTGTCCTGGCTAAATTCCCAATCGAGCCCTCAAACCATCACGGTCACCTAATAATCCCAGTTTACAATTGGCTCATTCATCCCCCTCCTCTCCCCTGTAACTATTCCCCAGGTTGTTGCTGTAAATGAGAATGTGTTCTCAGTCAACTTACCTGGTAAAATAATGGATAAATTAAAAAGGAGGATAGAATTATGGTCAGATTTGCCAAACGGAGGGTGGGGTAGAGCTTGGTATGCATCTCTGTGTGTGGAGTAAAGGTGGTCTAAGATTTTTTTTCCCTCTGGTTGCACATGTGACATGCTGGTAAAAATGTGATAAAACTGATTTAAGTTTGCCTGCATTAAAGTCCCCGGCCACTAGGAGCGCCGCTTCTGGGTGAGCATTTTCTTCTTTGATTATGGCCGTATAGAGTTGGTTGAGAGCGGTCTTAGTACCAGCTTCGTGCTGTGGTGGTAAATAGACGGCTACGAATAATATAGATGAGAACTCTATTGGTAGATAGTGTGGTCTACAGCTTAACATAAGGTACTCTACCTCCGGCGAGCAATACCTCGAGACTTCTTTAATAGAGAAGAGAGATAGAGATCGCGCCCCAGCTCTTATTCACCACAAGACACACACCTCCACCCCTCGTCTTACCAGAGGTAGCTTCTCTGTTCTGCCGGTGCATGGAAAATCCCGCCAGCTCAATATTATCCGTTTCTTCGTTCAGCCACGTCTCGGTGAAACATAAGATATTACAGTTTTTAATGTCCTGTTGGTAGGATAATCTTAATCGTAGGTCATCAATTTTATTTTCCATTGATTGCATGTTAGCAAGAAGAACGGATGGCAGTGGGAGTACTCACTCGCCTACGTATTCTCAGAAGGCAACCCGATCTGCGGCCCCTTTTCCTGAGTCTTTTCTTCAAGCAAATTATCTGAGCCTGTTCCAGTGAAAGCAGTATATACTTCTCATCGGACTTCTTCGAGATAGGGCGCTCTTTTAATTTTTGGATAAAAAACGTTCCCGTTTTAAACAAGATATTTTGTCACGAAAAGATGCTCGACTATGCATGTAATTGACAGCTTTGGAAAGAAAAAACTCTGACGTTTCCAAAACTGCAAATATATTATCTGTGAGTGCCCCAGAACTAATGCTACAGGCGAAACCAAGATGAAATTTCATACAGGAAATGCCGCAGATTCTGAAGGCGCTGTGTTCCAATGTCTCCTTATATGGCTGTGAATGCGCCAGGAATGAGCCTGCACTTTCTGTCGTTTCCCCAAGGTGTCTGCAGCATTGTGACGTATTTGTAGGCATATCATTGGAAGATTGACCATAAGAGACTACATTTACCAGGTGTCCGCCCGGTGTCCTGCGTCAAAATTATTGCGTAATCTCCAGGTCCTTGCGCGTTCCATTTCTTCAGAGGAGAAACCAAACTGCCACAAATTATTTATCATCGATAGATATGTGAAAAACACCTTGAGGATTGATTCTAAACAACGTTTGCCATGTTTCTGTCGATATTATGGAGTTAATTTGGAAAAAAGTTTGCGTTGTAAAGACTTAATTTTCTGTTTTTTTCTTACCCAAACGTGATGAACAAAACGGAGCGATTTGTCTACACAAATAATATTTTTGGAAAAACTGAACATTTGCTGAATGCTAGGCTTAATGCTATGCTAGGCTATCAATACTCTTACACAAATGCTTGTTTAGCTATGGTTCAAAAGCATATTTTGAAAATCTGAGATGACAGTGTTGTTAACCTCTTACCTCTACCTGGGACGCTTGCGTCCCAACTAGAGCTCTGGAAATGCAAATGTGCTACGCTAAATGCTAATAGTATTAGTTAAAACTCAAAAGTTCATTAAAATACACATGCAGGGTATCAAATTAAAGCTACACTCGTTGTGAATCCAGGCAACAAGTCAGATTTTTAAAATGCTTTTCGGCGACAGCATGAGAAGCTATTATCTGATAGCATGCACCAATACACTACAACAGAAAAGCACAGCAGGGGACGTAAACAAAATAATTAGCATTTCGGCGTTACACAAACCGCACAATAAAATAGAAAACAGTCATTACCTTTCACCATCTTCTTTGTTGGCACTCCTAGATGTCCCATAAACACTATTGGGTCTTTATTTCGATTAAATCGGGCCATATAAAGCCAAGATATCGTTATATGTAGACTGTGTGATAAACGAAAAAAACAGCGATTTCACAACGTAACGTCATTTTTTAAAATTCAAAAAGTAGACGATAAACTTTCACAAAACACTTGAGAAATACGTTTGTAATGCTACTTTAGGTATTAGTAAACGTTAATAAGCGATAAAAATCAACCGTAGGCGATGTACATATCAATAGCTGTCGTCTTGGAAAAAATTTCAGGAGAGAGCTCTTCCGGAATGATCTGGGCGGAGACCGGAGGTACGTCGTGCCCCTCTTTCGGTTCAACCAAGAATCAAAGAGGATTAAATTCACAAGATACTCGACTGCATGGGGATGCTGTGGGAGTTGAATGCTCGGTCTTATCTAATTCGGCTCACTGTTAACAATTGCTGGAAGTGGCGCAAGGATATTTATTTCCATTTTCTGTGATCAGGTTTTCCTGCGCTTTCCGATGTAACGCACGTTATGTAATAGCCACAGTCGTGACTTAACCAGTTTTAAAAACGTCCGAGGGTTTCCTATACACACATTCTAACCATATGAACGTACTATATTCCTGGCATGAGTAGCAGGGCGCTGAAATGTTGCGCGATTTTTAACAAAATGTTCAAAAAAGTAGAGGGTAGGAGCAAGAAGTTAACAAAAGGCTAAGCTTGAGAGCAAATATATTTATTTCATTTCATTTGCGATTTTCATGAATAGTTAACGTTGCGTTATGGTAATGAGCTTGAGGCTATAAATAGGATCCCGGATACGGGATTGCTCGTCGCAACAGGTTAAAGGAAAAGGTTTCTTCCAGTCCACGTGAGTACATTAATACGCCATAGTATTAATGTACTATAGTGTAGTAACTAAACTTTAATACGGCTTTACTAAACACCATTACAGCTCATAACAGTGTTACACAGTAGGCCTATAGTCAATCACCCCAGTATGACTAGAAACAGTATTACTAACATTAACTGACCTGAGTTCTGTAGAGACGCTGGCGTTGGCCTGGGATAGGTTGACTAATTTGATGGTTTCCAACATGGCCGCCACCTGCTCCCATAGACGTGTGCTGTTAGCCTCGTCCTTCTCCAAGTTCTCTGTCCTGTTCAGACCGGCAGCTTCCTCCGCCAGGACTGAGTCAATCACAGAGAGGGGGGGGCTTTGATGTTAACCATTTGTCTTATGAACAAAAATATTGAACTTTTACTCAACCAGGAGATATCACAAATATTGTTCAATATCACAAAACATTACATTGTTCACTAAATGGGCATACTTTGAAGTTACACATTTCCTATGGAAACCTAAGATGGAATATAAAAACATAGCAATGCATGTTGTGCGGTTGCTATTTGCTGTACCTTGTATGGCAGTGTGAATGGTGGTGATGTACTCCAGAAACTTGGCCCCCTGGGTAACGCTGTTCTCTGTGGACTGAGCCACTTCCTCTCCATCAGCAGACAGCCCTGTAGCCTGCCGTAGCAGTCCGTCTATGTCCTGGGTGAGATTTGTCAAGTGTTCCTCCACCCTGTTCAGGTGATATGCTGGGCTACTTTCCCAAGACATCAGATTCTAGGAGAGAAATGAGGTCAAGTGTGTTACAACAGTCTTTCCCTCATTGAATGTGTACTGAGTACTTCTGAACTTAAGACTGGGGGTTCAAAAGGTGACTTCCTGACCTCCTAGACAGAGAGGTATAACATGAGCCCTCTTTTACCTTGACCTCTCGTGTGTCGTTCTCCAGGCTGACCAGTGTGCTGTAGGGGGACAGGATGACCCCGGTCAGGTTGACAGACAGGAAGGAGCTCTCTAATGCATCCAGGTCATCCAGGAGGACCCCCGTACACTCATCATCACACGCTGAGGGGAGAGGGAGGGAGGGAGAGGAAGGAGTTCAGGATATCAGATTTCAATTAGGACATTACCGCAGTTGTGTCTGTGTCTGTGTCTGTGTGTGTGTGTGTGTGTGTGTGTGTGTGTGTGTGTGTGTGTGTGTGTGTGTGTGTGTGTGTGTGTGTGTGTATGAAAGATGCAGCAGAGGTAACCGCTGGTACAAGTCTAGAACTGATATGCCCCCAACATTTACACTAATGAATACACCAACAAAGTCTACTCTCGTCACGAAACATATACAGTTGAAGTGGGAAGTTTGCATACACTTAGGTTGGAGTCATTAAAACTCGTTTTTCAACCACTCCACAAATTTCTTGTTAACAAACTATAGTTTTGGTAAATTGGTTAGGACATCTACTTTGTGCATGACACAAGTAATTCTTCCAACAATTGTTTACAGACAGATTATTTCACTTATAATTCACTGTATCACAATTCCAGTGGGTCAGAAGTTTACAAACACTAAGTTGACTGTGCCTTTAAACAGCTTGGAAAATTCCAGAAAATTATGTCATGGCTTTAGAAGCTTCTGATAGAGACACTGGCGTTGGTCTGGGATATAAACACCATGGACCACGCAGCCGTCTTACCGCTCAGGAAGGAGACGTGTTCTGTCTCCTAGAGATGAACAAACTTTGGTGCGAAAAGTGCAAATCAATTCCAGAACAACAGCAAAGGACCTTGTGAAGATGCTGGAGGAAACGGGTACAAAAGTATCTATATCCACAGTAAAATGAGTTCTATATCGACATAAGCTGAAAGGCCGCTCAGCAAGGAAGAAGCCACTTCTCCAAAACCACCATTAAAAACTGCACATGGAGACAAAGATCGTACTTTTTGGAAAAATATCCCCTGGTCTGATGAAACATAAATAGAACTGTTTGGCCATAATGACCATTGTTATGTTTGGAGGAAACGGGAGGCTTGCAAGCCGAAGAACACCATCCCAACCGTGAAGCACGGGGGTGGCAGCATCATGTTGTGGGGGTGCTTTGCTGCAGGAGGGACTGGTGCACTTCACAAAATAGATGGCATCACGAGGAAAGAAAATTGTGGATATATTGAAGCAACATCTCAAGACATCAGTCAGGAGGTTAAAGCTTGGTCGCAAATGGGTCTTCCAAATGGACAATGACCCCAAGCGTACTTCCAAAATTGTGGCAAAATGGTTAAGAAAAAAAAGTCAAGGTATTGGAGTGGCCATCACAAAGCCCTGACCGCAATCCTATAGACAATTTGTGGGCAGAACTGAAAAAGCATGTGCGAGCAAGGAGGCCTACACAAACCCGACTCAGTTACACCAGCTCTGTGTGAAGCTTGTGGAAGGCTACCCAAAACATTTGACCCAAGTTAAACAGTTTAAAGGCAATGCTACCAAATACTAATTGAGTGTATGTAAACTTCTGACCCACTGGGAATGTGATGAAAGAAATAAAAGCTGAAATAAATCATTATCTCTACTATTATTCTGACATTTCACATTCTTAAAATAAACTGGTGATCTTAACTGACCTAAGACAGGGAATTTTTACTAGGATTAAATGTCAGGAATTGTGAAAAACTGAGTTTAAATGTATTTGGCTAAGGTGTATGTAAACTTCCGACTTCAACTGTAGTTATTTTGGACATGAGTTTAATGTTGCTGGCGAGTGGGGGGAACAAGTGGAGGAGCTCGTCCGCGTGGATTCAACCAGTCTTGATATGATTGACATTTCCCCCTCTGCCCGTGGTCATGAATCTAGAAGCTGTGAGACAGGTGGCCCTGGTAAAGATTTGCTTGCGAAAGTGCCTCTTCCACAGAAGGTTCTGAGGAAAATGAATAACAGAACTGTTCAAGTGATGACAAAGTGGCTATGCTTCAACACACACGCCACATGTGACGTTGTCTTCCTGAGTCAAAGAGAGGAGGGTTTAGGTGTCCTGAATATTGAGTGGATTTACACTGCTACCAAACTGACTCACCTGTTGAACATGCTCAACTGTGACGATGTGACAGTTAAGGAGTTAGCCAGAGCTTCCCTCCTTCGGGACCTAAAGAGGCAGAAGGTTCCACATACCAGGGACACTGAGGACAACTTCCTGGGCTTCAGTAGGAAGGCCAGTGGAAAACTGGACACTCGGGCTGCGTTGGTGTCTGGTCAGCCTGGCCGGACCTCAATGACCTGTGCAACCCGACTGGAGTGGAGCTCAGGTGGACATGGACTGATATGGAAACTGAGCCAGTGACGGCCTCTGATACAGTTGTGGCATTGCGGGCCTGATAAAAACTAGGGCAAAGCAATTGGCTAAGCTCTGCTCTGTTTCAGCTGTCATGGGCCACCTAGCTGTTTGGAGAAGGAGGTGCTTTATGTACCCTTGAGTACCGTGCATACAGGCATCCTTTTTTTGTACATTTGATTAGTGGATTCAAATAAAGTATTTAACGTGTGTGTGTGTGTGTGTGTGTGTGTGTGTGTGTGTGTGTGTGTGTGTGTGTGTGTGTGTGTGTGTGTGTGTGTGTGTGGGTGGGTTGGTACTCACAGACACACTGGTCCTCGTCCAGGACGTGTCTCGCCTCGCACTGGTCACACAAATGTCCCCTGACACCGGCCTTACATTCACACTGGCCCTTCAGAGAGTCACACACCAGATGGAGAGAACCTGCAGTACTACACTGACACGCCTCACACTTCCCTCCTGGACCAGACGGGTTCCCATAGTAACCCACTGAACACCTGAGAAAGGGAGGGGGGAGAGAGATGCGGGGGGATGGCAAAGAAACAGTGAGACGGAGAAATAATGTAATAGAAAATGAAAATATAACGTTTGTCTCAGTCTGAGGTGTAGTGATGGCTTCTAGTGACAGAGACACTGACTTTGATCCAACAAGTCACACAGTAGCTGTGTAGTACTCTCTCTTACCTCCACAGTAGCTGTGTAGTACTCTCTCTTACCTCCACAGTAGCTGTGTAGTAATCTCTCTTACCTCCACAGTAGCTGTGTAGTACTCTCTCTTACCTCCACAGTAGCTGTGTAGTACTCTCTCTTACCTCCACAGTAGCTGTGTAGTACTCTCTCTTACCTCCAAAGTAGCTGTGTAGTACTCTCTCTTACTTCCACAGTAGCTGTGTAGTACTCTCTCTTACCTCCAAAGTAGCTGTGTAGTACTCTCTCTTACCTCCACAGTAGCTGTGTAGTACTCTCTCTTACCTCCACAGTAGCTGTGTAGTACTCTCTCTTACCTCCACAGTAGCTGTGTAGTAATCTCTCTTACCTCCACAGTAGCTGTGTAGTACTCTCTCTTACCTCCACAGTAGCTGTGTAGTACTCTCTCTTACCTCCACAGTAGCTGTGTAGTACTCTCTCTTACCTCCAAAGTAGCTGTGTAGTACTCCTTCCACAGTAGCTGTGTAGTACTCTCTCTTACCTCCAAAGTAGCTGTGTAGTACTCTCTCTTACCTCCACAGTAGCTGTGTAGTACTCTCTCTTACCTCCACAGTAGCTGTGTAGTACTCTCTCTTACCTCCAAAGTAGCTGTGTAGTACTCTCTCTTACCTCCACAGTAGCTGTGTAGTACTCTCTCTTACCTCCGGCAGTAGCTGAATAGTACTCTCTCTTACCTCCACAGTAGCTGTGTAGTACTCTCTCTTACCTCCGCAGTAGCTGAATAGTACTCTCTCTTACCTCCGCAGTAGCTGAATAGTACTCTCTCTTACCTCCACAGTAGCTGTGTAGTACTCTCTCTTACCTCCGCAGTAGCTGAATAGTACTCTCTCTTACCTCCACAGTAGCTGTGTAGTACTCTCTCTTACCTCCACAGTAGCTGAATAGTACTCTCTCTTACCTCCGCAGTAGCTGAATAGTACTCTCTCTTACCTCCGCAGTAGCTGAATAGTACTCTCTCTTACCTCCACAGTAGCTGTGTAGTACTCTCTCTTACCTCCACAGTAGCTGTGTAGTACTCTCTCTTACCTCCACAGTAGCTGTGTAGTACTCTCTCTTACCTCCAAAGTAGCTGTGTAGTACTCTCTCTTACCTCCACAGTAGCTGTGTAGTACTCTCTCTTACCGCCACAGTAGCTGTGCAGTACTCTCTCAGTAGCTGTGTAGTACTCTCTCTTACCTCCAAAGTAGCTGTGTAGTACTCTCTCTTACCTCCACAGTAGCTGAGTAGTACTCTCTCTTACCTCCACAGTAGCTGTGTAGTACTCTCTCTTACCTCCTCAGTAGCTGTGTAGTACTCTCTCTTACCTCCAAAGTAGCTGTGTAGTACTCTCTCTTACCTCCACAGTAGCTGAGTAGTACTCTCTCTTACCTCCACAGTAGCTGTGTAGTACTCTCTCTTACCTCCACAGTAGCTGTGTAGTACTCTCTCTTACCGCCACAGTAGCTGTGCAGTACTCTCTCAGTAGCTGTGTAGTACTCTATCTTACCTCCTCAGTAGCTGTGTAGTACTCTCTCTTACCTCCACAGTAGCTGTGTAGTACTCTCTCAGTAGCTGTGTAGTACTCTCTCTTACCTCCTCAGTAGCTGTGTAGTACTCTCTCTTACCTCCACAGTAGCTGTGTAGTACTCTCTCTTACCTCCGCAGTAGCTGTGTAGTACTCTCTCTTACCTCCACAGTAGCTGTGTAGTACTCTCTCTTACCTCCGCAGTAGCTGAGTAGTACTCTCTCTTACCTCCACAGTAGCTGTGTAGTACTCTCTCTTACCTCCACAGTAGCTGTGTAGTACTCTCTCTTACCTCCACAGTAGCTGTGTAGTACTCTCTCTTACCTCCACAGTAGCTGTGTAGTACTCTCTCTTACCTCCACAGTAGCTGTGTAGTACTCTCTCTTACCTCCACAGTAGCTGTGTAGTACTCTCTCTTACCTCTCACAGTAGCGTCCCTCATAACCAGGCTTGCAGGCGTTACAGCGGAAGTCTCCCATCACTCCCTCCATTGCACAGGTAGGACTGAAGCTAAACCACAACACACACAAACTGTCAAACAGTGCTATACACACAACTATATCTCCTCACTGCCCCCTGCTGGGAAAAGGTCTGTATTACCAGAGGATACCCATTCACTAAATCCCCCTTGAACTAGAATATTGCCAAGCAGCTTCAGCATTCTAAGACAAAATACGTCTTATGAGATTGAATATGTGCTAGTGTGAAATCAGTAGTTGGACTATCTCTTCAAAAAAACATACTATGTGTGTAATGAGATATTATCGTTTCAACTCCAAATTCAACACGTCACTTATCAGAACATGCGACTGACAGGGGGAGAGTGAGACAGGTACCTGTTCTCTTTGAGGGGGCAGGCACACAGAGAGCAGTCACTGACGGAGCCTTTCACGTTCCCATAGTACCCAGAGCCGCACACGTTACAGTGCTCGCCTGCTGTGTTGTGCTGGCAGCCCAGACATTCTCCCGTGTCCAGGTCACAGGCCTGGCTGTGGTTGTTACACTGGCAAGGCACGCAGGGCTGGATCAGGGGTCTCTTCCCCCGCAGGTTCAGATCAGTCACTGGTTGGCGGTAGTAGCCGGGGGAACACTCCTACACACACCACAAACGCACACCGATGACTGAGACGAAGTTAAATAATAGACTCAAAACACAGTAGTAAGTAGTAGTACATAATAAATGGTGTTGTTTTTGGTGTGAAAATCTGTCTGACCTGGCAGGACAGTCCAGCGTAGCCAGCTGGACACTCGCAGGTCTCTATCAGACATGCCACCTCCAAACCCTCTGACCCCTCCTCTGCCTCTAGGGCCGTATCCATGGTGATATTGGAGATTCTAGTGAAAGACAAACACAATATTGATATCATAGTCGCTTTATAGCGTCAACACAAAAATAAGTGTGTGTGCGCATGTATGTATGTGTGCGTGTGTGTGTGTGTGTACTAACCTGCTCTGCTGCAACCCTGTACCATACGAGGCCTTGATGGTGATGTACTCGATATTGCTCAGGACCGCCAAGAAGTCGGAGTGACTCACAGCTTTCTCTGACACAGAGTTGAAATACTTCCACTTGTGCTGATCAAGAGAAATCAAAGTAGATTTAATTATATGAATTCATTAGTAGGATTTGTAGGCTTTAGCTCAGCCGGATAACACAGTCTTATAGCATGCTGGACATAATGTGTTTGAACCCATGGTAGTCCAACTAGTCCAGCTTTAGGTATTGTTTCTGGTGCCCTCCTTACCTCCGTCAGTGGGACGTCCTGATGTGTTTTGACCCTGTTGTCAGGGGCAGGCATATCGATGTAGATGACCTTCTTTCCCAGATGACCCCCCCTCATCAGGACCTGAGGCTCGTAGTTGGCCAGGCCAGCCCCGTCCAGAGCATAGAACGCCACCATGTAGGACAGCTTCCCTCCATACGACAACAACTAACCAGAGAATAAGATGTGTATGTTTATGATTCAGCATCGCTCTCTCACAGACACAAGTAACAGAGGTCTGAGATACACACCTTATTTCCCTGGTAGTGTTTGGGAAGCCTCCAGTAGTAGGGTCCAGGCAGTGTGATGTTTTCTTTCTCCCTGGTGTCCAGCAGCATTTCTGAGGCCTGGTAGTAGACCCCTTCCACACTGCCCTGGGGGTCACGCTGACTGACCACATGCAGCAGCTCTGGGTCAGACCCCAGTGTGATCTGTATGGTAAATATACACAAATGCATGAGCATGTGCATAGACATGCCCACAAACACACACACACACACAAAGATGCAGACACACATATTTGCTTCTCCTACAGTTCTTCATATGAAGAGATCTCACTATCGTGTCATTCAGTTTATTGCAAACTTTTCCCAGTCAGTGAAGAACCACTCTTTTTCCTCACACCTCCACAAGTAGGTCTACCGCCAGCTCAGCTGTGCCATCTCTTATCACTAATTAGTACCAGGAAATAAATAGACCCGGCTAGCTACATCTGGGGTCCTTTCAGATTCCTCTGCCTGGGTGGCTGGGAGGAGGGGGGGGGGGGTGCCACCTCCGTGTGCCCACGCTAAATGGTACACAGGGCACGTGCGTCCTTGAGTCGGGCACCCAGCGGGCACACCAGGCTGCGAGCAGCAGGCACCGTACGTGGCATCACTAAGCAGCCGGCCCACAACAGATGGGCATCCTGTTTAGGCATCTGTCTCGGCATTTCATTTCCTCTTCATTGTGCCCAATTAAAACGAAGCTAATTAGGAGCATTCAGTTCACTAAAGAATAATGAGGATACAGACACTTTTCTTCATCCAGACACAGATGAGAAGAGTAGAGACAGAATACAGCTGACTAGTTACTGTGAGCAGGGACCGAGACATCGCCAGGATGACCTGAACAAATAGCTTAGAACTTCCAAATAACTTGTAGATGATAACTTCCTGGTCATGACACATTATCAGGAAAAACACCAGGCTCCAAGCATGAATCTTTAGATTTGACTTATAACGTTGGTTAATTGGCTACAAGGTTGTAAACAAGCCAGAGAAGACGATTTTGAGCCAAGTTGTTATATTAATGTTTGTTATTTGAAAAATATAAGAGGATTTACCAAACAAAGGTATTACCATCCCAAATGGAGAAAAGAAAGAACAAGTATTTTGTTTGAAAAATGTGCCGTAATTTCATATAGAGGTGGAGGAGTGAAGGCTGCTCAACCCTTTCAGACAATGACGGACGGTTTCTCTATCCTGTTAGCATAGCCACCCATCTGTAGAGGAAGCAGATGGGCGGGACTAAAACAGGAATCCTGAGCTGTGTTCAGGGACCAGAAATGTTCAGGAACGTTGCATATAGAAAAATAATTAATAGAGCTGACAAGATTCACTATTCTATCCGACAGACCAGAATATCTGTTCTACATTATACATTTCTATCTAAACCTTCTATAATGTTTATCTCACTGAACAGACCCAAAGTTGAGTTTTGATAGACTTTACTCACCGGTACACGGACCATCCCACCGAGCTCCTCGCAGTCTGAGGAGACTCCGAAACAGAAACAGGGGCTGCAGCCGTCCGGGTTAGGACCGGATAGGCCGAAGGATCCCTTCTTACACTCATCACAGCCTCCTCCGCCCACATTGTCCTGGCAACCACAGAACAATTCATTAAAACAGACAACATACATTCGAAAGGACACAATGAAACAAAACACTATTGCAGACCATAACGGATAAGATATTCCCCCATGTGGGTTTACTGCTTGCTTGTAAAAACCAGTTTAACCAGAGGTTGCAGTACCTTGCACACACAGTTCCCTGGGGCCTCACAGCTGCACAGGCCCAGTTCCTTATCACAGAACTCCTCTCTGGTGCCGTTGATGTTGCAGTTGCACGCCGTGCATTCTGGGTAGCCCCTGTAGCCCATGGTGCACTGGTCACATTTCTGCCTGGCAAAATCCGGGCGGCACAGGCACTGCCCATTGGTGAGGTCACACTGGGTGGCAGAACTGCCCGCCTCACTGCAATCACATGACTAAGGGGGGCAAAGATGAGCTTTTATGAACACCTATTATGATATGAATGTGCTTATTAATCATTTATGAAGCATCTATGTCGGCCTTAAAAAAACATACATAGGCATATGTAGGCATTATAAAGGCTTATAAAGCTTATACAGTTGTGTTTATAGAGGTGTTTTACCTTACAACCTGCCACAGTGTCGTGACCCCAGTGACCTTCCTCACACAACTCACACTTCTCTCCTATGGTGTGGGGAGGGCAGATACACTTGCCTGTCGTCGCATTACAGTTTCCGTGGGTGTGGGCACACTCACACTCTGATGGAGAAGAGAGAAAAATAACAGCGAGAGAGCGAGAGAGAGAGAGAGAAATATACAGAGAGAGAGAGAGAGAGAGAGAGAGAGAGAAATATACAGAGAGAGAGAGAGAGAGAGAGAGAGAAATATACAGAGAGAGAGAGAGAGAGAGAGAAATATACAGAGAGAGAGAGAGAGAGAGAGAGAGAGAGAGAAATATACAGAGAGAGAGAGCGAGAGAGAAAAAGATACAGAGAGGGAGAGCGAGAGAGAGAAAGATACAGAGAGAGTGAGCGAGAGAGAGATACAGAGAGAGAAAGAGAGAGAGAAAGACAGAGAGAAAGATACAGAGAAAAAGAGAAAGAGAGAGAAAGAGAGAAAGATACAGAGCGAGAGAGAGAAAGATACACAGAGAGAGAAAGATACAGAGAAAGATACAGAGAGAGAAAGAGAGAGAAAGATACAGAGAAAGATACAGAGAGAGAAAGAGAGAGAAAGAGAAAGAGAAAGAAAGAGAGAGAAAGAAAGAGACAGACAGACAGACAGACAGACAGACAGACAGACAGACAGATAGATAGATAGATAGATAGATAGATAGATAGATAGATAGATAGATAGATAGATAGATAGATTTGGGGGATAGAGAGAATGAAGATCAGATCAGAGTAAAACTCAAATGAATGTTAGTTTAAAGTTTGGGTAAAGTTTGTGGCCTTACGTGTACACCCTCTGTCCTGGTAGTTGAAGTAACCATGGTAACATCGGTCACATTTGTCCCCCGCCACCCCTGGGATGCATTGGCACCGCCCCTCCTCCTCACATGCTGTGGACACAGATCCTGATTGGCTACAGTTACAGTCTCTGCACCCCTGTCCACTGAGAAGACTGTGGAAGCCCACCTGGAAAACACACAGAAGAAAATACCAATTGTTACTAACTTCCATCAGCTAACCATCTGAATCTTCTTGATTTTCCCTCAAATATATCCAGACATACAGATGTAGGATCTTCAGACTTGATTTTCCCTGAGAAAAAATGTAGCAACCCCTACAAAATGTCCATGATTTATATTCCACATAATAATTCACATTTCCTGTTGCTGCAGGATTATTTTCCTGCTGTAACAAACTGGCTCAAATTAAGATCCTACATCTGTAAAAATATGCGTATTACTCTATCTGTATCCTTGGTAGAGAGCATGTAGCAGGATGCCAAGAGACACTAGAAGTAATACTTCTCCATGTCCAATGACATCATCACTATCAGCAGAGGGTCTCACTGTCACCAATCACCTCACAGTTACCATCTAACATGAACAGGCAGGAAGTACATCCCATCTCCTCTAATATTCCTGGCGTAGGGCTTCATCTGTCTCTATCAGTCCTCTCTGCCAAAGCTGTCAACTCTCAGTCCACATTGGACCCAACGGAGAACCAGGAACCAGACAGCCAGGGCCAGGACGTGGGTCAGAATTTACACCAGCCAGAGCATCTGATTCTGGGATTAGAGAGAAGCTGCTGCCCCAACTTCCCTCCCCATCTCTCTATATCTACATCCCCAATTGGATTAAACATGAATAAAACATACTGAAAGAGAGAGAAGCACAAGACTGCTCGCTGTTCTCCCTAGATAAATATGATCTAAATTCATGAGCTTTTGAGTTTGGCTTTTTATTTGAACAGTCCTTTTGGTTCCATTTGAACAGTCCTTTTGGTTCCATTTGAACAGTCATTTTGGTTCCATTTGAACAGTCCTTTTGGTTCCATTTGAACAGTCCTTTTGGTTCCATTTGAACAGTCCTTTTGGTTCCATTAGAACAGTCATTTTGGTTCCATTAGAACAGTCCTTTTGGTTCCATTTGAACAGTCCTTTTGGTTCCATTAGAACAGTCATTTTGGTTCCATTTGAACAGTCCGTTTGGTTCCATTTGAACAGTCCTTTTGGTTCCATTTGAACAGTCCTTTTGGTTCCATTAGAACAGTCCTTTTGGTTCCATTTGAACAGTCCTTTTGGTTCCATTAGAACAGTCCTTTTGGTTCCATTTGAACAGTCCTTTTGGTTCCATTAGAACAGTCCTTTTGGTTCCATTTGAACAGTCCTTTTGATTCCACTTGAACAGTCCTTTTGGTTCCATTTGAAAAGTCATTTTGGTTCCATTAGAACAGTCCTTTTGGTTCCATTTGAACAGTCCTTTTGGTTCCATTTGAACAGTCCTTTTGGTTCCTTTAGAACAGTCCTTTTGGTTCCATTTGAACAGTTCTTTTGGTTCCATTTGAACAGTCCTTTTGGTTCCATTTGAACAGTCATTTTGGTTCCATTAGAACAGTCCTTTTGATTCCATTTGAACAGTCCTTTTGGTTCCATTTGAACAGTCCTTTTGGTTCCATTAGAACAGTCCTTTTGGTTCCATTTGAACAGTCCTTTTGGTTCCATTAGAACAGTCCTTTTGGTTCCATTTGAACAGTCCTTTTGATTCCACTTGAACAGTCCTTTTGGTTCCATTTGAAAAGTCATTTTGGTTCCATTAGAACAGTCCTTTTGGTTCCATTTGAACAGTCCTTTTGGTTCCATTTGAACAGTCCTTTTGGTTCCTTTAGAACAGTCCTTTTGGTTCCATTTGAACAGTTCTTTTGGTTCCATTTGAACAGTCCTTTTGGTTCCATTTGAACAGTCATTTTGGTTCCATTAGAACAGTCCTTTTGATTCCATTTGAACAGTCCTTTTGGTTCCATTTGAAAAGTAATTTTGGTTCCATTAGAACAGTCCTTTTGGTTCCTTTTGAACAGTCCTTTTGGTTCCATTTGAACAGTCCTTTTGGTTCCATTAGAACAGTCCTTTTGGTTCCATTAGAACAGTCCTTTTGGTTCCATTTGAACAGTCCTTTTGGTTCCATTAGAACAGTCCTTTTGGTTTCATTTGAACAGTCCTTTTGGTTCCATTTGAACAGTCCTTTTGGTTCCATTTGAACAGTCCTTTTGGTTCCATTAGAACAGTCCTTTTGCTTCCATTTGAACAGTCCTTTTGGTTCCATTAGAACAGTCCTTTTGGTTCCATTAGAACAGTCCTTTTGGTTCCATTTGAACAGTCCTTTTGGTTCCATTTGAACAGTCCTTTTGGTTCCATTTGAACAGTCCTTTTGGTTCCATTAGAACAGTCCTCTTGGTTCCATTAGAACAGTCCTTTTGGTTCCATTAGAACAGTCCTTTTGGTTCCATTTGAACAGTCCTTTTGGTTTCATTTGAACAGTCCTTTTGGTTCCATTTGAACAGTCCTTTTGGTTCCATTTGAACAGTCCTTTTGGTTCCATTAGAACAGTCCTTTTGGTTCCATTTGAACAGTCCTTTTGGTTCCATTAGAACAGTCCTTTTGGTTCCATTTGAACAGTCCTTTTGGTTCCATTAGAACAGTCCTTGCCCAGCCAAAGACCCCTCCCCAACCAAACAAACCAACTCTGCTCTAAATAAGCAACAAAATATTATCCCTCTGTCTTTCTCTCTCTCTCTCCCTCCCTCCTTCCCATATTCCCTCGCTACCTCTCTCTTCCCTATCTCTCTTTGCCAGGGTGTGAGACAGACAATCTGATCGTGCTAATGAATATATCCAAAACATTGGACTGCATTTTGACCAGCTGGTCTTTATTGGAAGGCGGGTGTGGGAAGCGGAACGCAGGGAGGAAAGAAGCAGGAGACCTTGGGCACCCTCTGAGAACTAAGCGTTCCAATGGACTGGGCTGGAAACTTAGCATGCCTTTCCAAATTCCAAATACTAATTGCAAGGAGAGGTATGGGAATAGGGTGGATTTACACAGAAAATGGAGGGTGGAAGGAAGGGCCTGGACTTTTTCTTGGTGTGACCAGAGACCATAACTAGGGACAATAGTTTTTTTTCTGGTAAGAAAAACTCTTGGCCCTATGGTATGTGAGTTTGAAGTTGTGAATATATTATGAAACAGATAAAGATATACAGTCTACATACCTGACACTGGTCACACTTCTCTCCCACTACGTTGGGTTTGCAGGTACACTGTCCAGTGAGCAGGTCACACATGGCCGAGTATGACCCATTTCCATGGCAACTGCAAGCTACACACAGGGGAGTAAAACAGTCGTTAACGTACATGTTTATAACACCAGGACACTTGCTCCAATTTAATGTTGAAAATAATATTGGTAAGTGGAGAGATATATCCTAAAATAATCAAACAATTCTCAAAGCGCCATTTCGATTATAAAATACAGGTTTTTTCATGTAGTATAGACATTACACAGACATGGAAAAGATTGTAGAAAGGTTACTGCAAGGAGGCTGACTTGCAGTATTACGATATTCCCCTAGATGTCACTCTATCCATTATAAAGAGCTCTTCTACAGTTGCCTTTCATAAGAAGGAAATACACACATTTGAAGTAAAATTGCACATCTATCACAATATATTTGACCATGTTTGATGGTGAAATGAACGCCATTCTAGGTGTTGACTGAATCCATTACCAGCATCACATATCTCACTATGAACATTACATTCCTATTCTCATAACATCTACAGATTTTCAATGTTGTGGTATGCTGACATTGTCACAAAACCAGGTCTGGGAATGATGCATAATTACCATAATTCTTATAAGACTTCATAAACTGTTCATGAGCTGCCTTGAGAGGGCAGGTCCCATACCATATCTTGACCAATTATTTATGTAAACACTAGACTGACAGGGGGCGCTGTTTAACTCTCCGTAAAAAATATTGTAAACAATATTTTGGAAGCTATAGAAATGTATTTATTGTCTACATTTGTTTTTGACACATTTATTATATTACAGACACCTTAATGCATACTTTTAAATTAGATTATGTCAACTAAACATCAACATTTTCCTAAAAGTATATTATTTGAAACTACTGTTACTGTCCCCACTACAATAAAAAATATATGCAATTTTGTCCTTTGTCCCATTTAATGTAAATGCTGTAGAATTCCATTCATTCCTATGGAGGACTACTCCTTCTGGGGAGTACCAAATACATAGCATTAGCTATCCAGGGTTTATACACATCATTGTTCGTATCCCGGCAGGGATTGAGCCTAAACTTTGGCCTCCCGGTGCCTAAGGTAACATGGCTGGTTCTGTATTCACCAAGCGTCTCAGAATAGGATTGCTGATCTAGGATCAGTTTAGCCTTTTAGATCATAATGAATGAGATTACATGGTCAGGGAGGACCCGATCCCAGATCAGCACACCTCTATTCAGAGACACTTTGTGAATACGGGCCCTGACCCATAACAGACCTTATTGTTAGGAACAGGTCAGACACGTGACGACGCAGAACTAGGTCAAAGTTGAGACTTAATCTGTGAATGGTTGGCCATGTCCTTCACTCAGCATTCCACTGACTGACTAAATGCTACTCAGAAACAAGCAAAAGTGTCTATTTCCTGTCTATTTTCACTGTGTAATCTGTGACCTGATTTGGTACATATTATAGATGTACTGCACGTCTAGGTGAAGGATGTTTCTTGTAGTAAATGTGTAACTGTGAGGGGATCTGTGGAAGAATCCTCTATAAGGACAAAAAACATCATCATCATCATCACAGCTCTCTTACCCTGGCAGTTCTTGGCAGTGATGGCGTCACCATAGTAGCCGTCCTCACACCTCTCACAGTCGTCTCCGCTGGTGTGGCTGTGACACTTCAGACACACACCGCTGCTGGTGTCACAGTGGCCCGGGTCCCAGGGGTCCACGTTTCCGTTACACTCACACAGCACACACTCCTTGCCTGCCACAGTCGGGTCGCCATGGTAACCATTAGCACACCTGGAGAAGTCAAAGTTCGAAGATTAACACCTAATATAATAAACTTAATCATACGATTCATGAAATGGTTGAGACTAGAATTGGTGTATACTGTAACTTAGTTTCACTTATAATACATATTTTTCCATGCAAACTGTTAAGTGTAATTACTAATATGTACTTAGCAACAAGTGAAACATGTCTGATTATATAGTATAGGTCTAAGAAGTGAAGACAGGGGTCAAACAGACAAGATTAGGTTTAAGAACATTTGGTCTACAGACCTCTCACACTTAGTCCCAGTGTAGCCCTGCTGGCACTGGTCACATGTCACCTGCCCAGGGCCCTCCAGGAGACAGGTGGGGCTGAAACTGAAGAAGAGACCAGCAGTGTGAATAGTCAGGAGTCTTAGGGGGAGTCTACATGACGTATCACTAAGAGCTACAGATTTTATGATGATGATTTGTGTTTCTATAGGGCTTTTCTTCAACTTGAAGCATTTCATATTGTATTGGGGCAGAACTCACCTCTTATCTCCACTACTAAAATTGTTCCACAACTACGTTTGTGCTTCGTATCTATTCACACAATAAAGTATCACGGGCAGTTGAAACATTCTGTTGTTGACATAAGAACCTAGACTGAGTGCACATAACATTAGGAACACCTGCTCTTTCCATGACATGGACTGACCAGGTGAATCCAGGTGAAAGCTTTGATCCCTTATTGATGTCACCTGTTAAATACACTTTGAGACAATTGAGACATGGACTGTGTATTTGTGCCATTTGTCAAGAACTGCAACACTTCTGGGTTTTTCATGCTCAACAGTTTGTATAAAATACTTTTAATGTCAAGGTGTGTTTAAAGGCGAAGTCAGGTGCAGGAGAGCAGAGTATGATAAATGAAGCGCACTTTATTATAGTTCCAAACAGGGAGCACAACAAAACAAACGCGCTCAAAAACACAGAACAATAATGGAAAGAGCTAAAGAACATCGCTTGACATGAAAACAATTACACACAGAACATGATGGGAAACAGAGGGTTATAAATACAAGTAGATTGATTGGGGAAATGAAAACCAGGTGTGTATGAAAACAAGACAAGACAAATGGATATATGAAAAACGGAGCGGCGATGGCTAGAAAGCCGGTGACGTCGATCGCCGCCCGAACAAGGAGAGGAGCCAACTTTGGTGGAAGTCGTGACATTTAAACTGGAAGAACTTGTCCCGATTGGTATTTTTAAATCACTGATGAATGATCTTGAGACTGATTCACTGACTTGTCAATGTTTTTAATTTGCTGTTTTTGATTTTGTTATACTCTTGTGAATTCGATGGTTTTTACTAGATTTACTTGTAGTTTTTCATGTTGTTTGTCTGTAATTTTTGTAATGACTTGGTGCTGCCTATCTTGGCCAGGACGCTCTTGAAAAATATATTTTAAATCTCAATGAGCCCTTCCTGGTTAAATAAAGGTTAAATAAAATGAAAAATAAAGAATGGTCCACCACCCAAAGGACATCCAGCCAACTTGACACAACTGTGGGAATCATTGGAGGTAACATGGGTCAGCATCCCTATGGAACGCTTTCCACACCTAGTAGAGTCTAACAAATTGAGTCTGTTCTGAGGGCAAAATGGGGTGCAACTCAATATTAGAAAGATGTTCCTAATGTTTTGTGCACTCAGTGTGTAACGGCCAAACTCTCCACCACCCAGCGCCCACGCACATGTGACCTATCTATCGCCATGGAGAGGGTTTCTAGAATCTGAATGAATGGTACATTGGCACAGAGTTGGCACAGTCACTCACTTGTTCGTCGCCACTATCAGCGGGCAGGCACATCTCTGGCAGTCCTCTGGGGTGCCCTCTGAGGCGTCGCCATAGTAACCGGGAAGGCATTGGTTACAGTGGGGCCCAGTGGTATTGTCTGTACAGTCCTGGGGAATGATTTAAGGCAACAGTGTCCCAATTAAACTTGTTCCTGCTCTGACACACATGCCCTTACACTGCCATACACTCCATAGCAACCACAATCTCTTGGGATAAAACCTCCACTGCCATGTTAAAGGGATAGTTCGCTTTTTTTTTTTTTTTTCCAACTTAAAAAAACTGTTTGGATGACCACCCTAGGTAAGTAAGATAAAACTTTGAAATGTGAACTACCCCTTTAAGTGCACCAAACTGCTAAACCTAACCGAATCAAAGTGAATCATCTTCACGTATTCAATTGAACATAGTAGCTACTGGGTTTAGCATGCCTTTTGATTTACATTGTATATTGACATAATGAATGCCTGGCAGTAGCCATTGGATAATCATTGCTTTGTCACACGCCATTTAAACACCTAACACAGCATTACTCAGGATTAACTTGTCATCCAATAGGGGGAGGAATTCATTTGAAACCCAAACCCAAATTCATTTGAGCCCAAACTGCGCACACTGTTCACTATAAAGCCGTGCACTGTATAGGGAATAGGATGGTCGGCTCTAGCCAAAAGTCGTACGCTATATAGGAAATAAGGAAGCCATTTTAGACCCAGCCAGAACAGTGACCCATTATATGGCTGTCAACAAACACAGCTCAATCCAGGAAGCTTCATACTGAGGGTTTGTTCATTGGTTTAGCCTCTAGCTGTGAAGTGAAGCTACAACTAGTTTAGAGGTTAGCTAGTGCAGATGTTAGGGTCAGATAAACGGCTGGAAGTGACCATGTCCTTATTTTACAAAGATGGTGGTAGAAGTAGATGCGATCACGCTTAGATCCCACAAACAAGCCATAGATGTATGGTATACCTATCACAGGAGGTTGGTGTTACCTTAATTGGGGAGAACGTGCTCGTCTTAATGGCTGGAGCGGACAAGGTGGAATAGTATCAAACACATCAAACACATGGTTTCCATTTGCTCCGTTCCAGCCATTATTATGAGCCGTCCTCCCCTCAGCAGCCTGCACTGATATCTATGGGTCATATTCCTACGTCTCTGGCCCCTGTCTAAACATGACGTGGGACAGAAAGGTGACTCGCCGGACAGACTTCATTGACAGATGTATGGAATACATTTATGGTATATCTATTTCTCATATGTTTACGTCTCTGGCCCCTGTCTAAACATGACGTGGGACAGAAAGGTGACTCGCCGGACAGACTTCATTGACAGATGTATGGAATACATTGATGGTATATCTATTTCTCATATGTTTACGTCTCTGGCCCCTGTCTAAACATGACGTGGGACAGAAAGGTGACATTGACAGATGTATGGAATACATTGATGGACAGACTTCATTGACAGATGTATGGAATACATTTATGGTATATCTATTTCTCATATGTCTACGTCTCTGGCCCCCTGCTGTCTAAACATGACATGGGACAGATAGGTGAGACTCACCAGACAGACTCCGTTGATGTCACATTCTGTAGCGTGGTCGTTACACTCACACTGGAGACAGTTACCTCCGAACAGGATCCCGCCAACGCGATAGAATCCAGATGAACAGAACTACAAACACAGAGAGAAACATCATCATTTTGCAGTCACTTTTACCCAAAGTCACATAAAATAAGAACGGGTATTCAGACTATGTGGCACAACTTTCGACGACATAGACTGACCAGGTGAATCCAGGTGAAAGCTATGATCCCTTATTGATGTCACTTATTAAATCCACTTCAATCAGGGGAGGAGACAGGTTAAAGAAGGATTTAAGGCCTGAGACAATTGAGACATGGTTTGGGAATGTGTGCCATTCAGAGGGTGAATGGGCAAGACAAAACTATATTTAGTGTGTCTGAAAGGGGTATGGTAATAGGTGCCAGGCACACCGATTTGTATCAAGAATGGCCCACCACCCAAAGGACATCCAGCCAATTTTACTGTGGGAAGCATTGGAGTCAACATGGGACAGCATCCCTGTGGAACACATTTGACACCTTGTAAAGTCCATGTGGCTGTTCTGAGGGCAAAATGGGGGAGTGGAACTCAATATTAGGAGGATGTTCCTAATGTTTTGTACACTCAGTGTATAACATGATTTAGAAGTTGTGTTTATCTGAAGTGATCTATAGTAAACACATGTATTGAAAATATATGGATTATCTGAGAATCGAACCCACAACACTGTTGCTCTTCTAACTCTAGCTAACTTAGCCATCTGAAATGCATAATGCGCTTTGCTTTTACAAGGGATGCTGACACAGCACAAGTCATTAACTAGACCAGACACATACAGTAGGAAACAGTATCAACCCGGACACCGTCACGTGACCTGGGTGTTTACCTCACAGGATGTGCCCAAGTAGCCCCAGGGGCACTCACACTGCTCCACGTCCCGGGCCTGGACTGGGTTAGCAGCCCTGATGTCTGCCATGTCTAGAGATACAGTGCTCAACCTGAGTGCCCCCTCTGCGCTGGCATTGAGGTGGCCTCTGATCCTCAGTCCGGCCAAGTCCGCCAATACGGTCATCAGCTCGTCCCTGTCAACCCTCTGGCCTGTGTGTAGGTCTACGAAGCCCTGCGGTAGGAGCTCCACGGAAACAAGCTGCTCCCGCAGGGGCGTCAGGAAGAGCTGCTTGGGGGGCGTCTGACGCAGGGTTCTCCCGTTCCCCTGGGGACGCATCCAGACAAGGCATTTAGCAACAAATGTTGATTCATATTAACGGGGGTTGGTATGCTCAATCCTTAGGAATGGTTCTAGATTTAGGGCTGATTCGGGTGATTCCATAATGGTAATCAAATCTATAATGGTCTAGAAGTTTATTTTACTGTAAACTAGGTTCACAATCTTGCATTCCACAGCTAATATCATAGCCAGGTGGAATACATATCCAGTTAGCACAATATTAACTTACCTCAATAATCAAATCAAACTGTGATGGCAGAGAATTGTCCACATTGTCCACAGAAACATCATAGGCCACAGTGTAGTTTAAAAGCCCTCCATATGATGTCAGCTTCACAAAGCAATGGGAAAAAAACGAAAAGGGGAAAATTGTAAAAAATAAAGTGTTAGACTCAAGAAAACATTACCTACAGCAAATATGCAATTGTCGAAATTCGTTACACTAATTATAGAAGTAAAACCAGGCCCACAGGGATAATTGCTGCCTCGATCTTTCTCTCCCTCCCTCCAGATATTAAGGCCATTCCAGAAATAATTACTAATTCTAATTAATTAATTCTAATCACTGGAGGGACTAATGGGTACAGTAGAACACACACGACAGGGTTCTAATGAATGGAACCTCATTAATTTGGCAATTAATAAAGTGCCCGGCCCTACTTGACTATAATTACAGGGCACCCTGTATTAACACACAGTGGGAGGAAAGAAGAGGGACTACAAATGACGAGTGGAAAAAGAGAGAGACAGGGGGAGTAAGAGAAGAGAGAGAGGAGAGAGAGAGGAGAGAGAGAGGAGAGAGAGGGGGAGTAAGAGAAGAGAGAGAGGAGAGAGAGAGGTAGGGGGGAGTAAGAGAAGAGAGAGAGGAGAGAGAGAGGTAGGGGGATTAAGAGAAGAGAGAGAGGAGAGTGAAAGAGAGAGGTAGGGGGAGTAAGAGAAGAGAGAGAGAGAGAGAGAGGTAGGGGGATTAAGAGAAGAGAGAGAGGAGAGAGAGAGGTAGGGGGAGTAAGAGAAGAGAGAGAGGAGAGTGAAAAAAAGAGAGTTAGGGGGAGTAAGAGAAGGGGAGAGGAGAGTGAAAGAGAGAGGTAGGGGGAGTAAGAGAAGAGAGAGAGGAGAGAGAGGTAGGGGGAGTAAGAGAATAGAGAGAGAGAGAGAGAGGTAGGGGGAGTAAGAGAAGAGAGAGGAGAGAGAGAGAGAGAGAGAGAGAGAGAGGGGGAGTAGGAAGGGGAGTAAGAGAAGAGAGAAGGAGAGAGAGGAGAGTGAGGAAAGAGAGAGTAAGAGAAGAGAGAGAGGGAGTGAAAGAGAGAGGAAGGGGAGTAAGAGAAGAGAGAGAGGAGAGAGAGAGGTAGGGGAGTAAGAGAAGAGAGAGAGGGAGAGAGAGAGGTAGGGGAGTAAGAGAAGAGAGAGAGGAGAGAGAGAGGTAGGGGGAGTAAGATAAGAGAAGAGTAGGGGGAGTAAGAGAAGAGAAAGAGGAGAGTGAGAGAGAGGTAGGGGGAGTAAGAGAAGAGAGAGAGGAGAGAGAGAGGTATGGGGATTAAGAGAAGAGAGAGGGAGAGAGAGGTAGGGGGAGTAAGAGAAGAGAGAGAGGAGAGTGAAAAGAGAGGTAGGGGGAGTAAGAGAAGGGGGAGAGGAGAGTGAAAGAGAGAGGTAGGGGGAGTAAGAGAAGAGAGAGAGGAGAGAGAGAGGTAGGGGGAGTAAGAGAATAAGAGAAGAGAGGTAGGGGGGAGTAAGAGAGAGAGAGAGGAGAGAGATAGGTAGGGGGAGTAAGAGAAGAGAGAGAGTGAAAAAGAGAGGTAGGGGGAGTAAGAGAAGGGGGAGAGGAGAGTGAAAGAAGAGAGGGGGAGTAAGAGAAGAGAGAGAGGAGAGAGAGAGGTAGGGGGAGTAAGAGAAGAGAGAGAGAGGAGAGAGAGAGGTAGGGGAGTAATAGAAGAGAGAGAGGAGAGAGACAGGTAGGGGGAGTAAGAGAATAGAGAGAGGAGAGAGAGAGGTAGGGGGAGTAAGAGAAGAGAGAGAGGAGAGTGAACGAGAGAGGTAGGGGAGTAAGAGAAGAGAGAGAGAGGTAGGGGGAGTAAGAGAATAGAGAGAGAGAGAGAGAGGTAGGGGGAGTAAGAGAATAGAGAGAGAGAGAGAGAGGTAGGGGGAGTAAGAGAAGAGAGAGAGAGAGAGAGAGGTAGGGGGAGTAAGAGAAGAGAGAGAGGAGAGAGAGAGGTAGGGGGAGTAAGAGAAGGGGGAGAGGAGAGTGAAAGAGAGAGGTAAGGGGGAGTAAGAGAAGAGAGAGAGGAGAGTGAAAGAGAGAGGTAGGGGGAATAAGAGAATAGAGAGAGGAGAGTGAAAGAGAGAGGTAGGGGGAGTAAGAGAAGAGAGAGAGAGGAGAGTGAAAGAGAGAGGTAGGGGGAGTAAGAGAAGAGAGAGAGGAGAGTGAAAAAGAGAGGTAGGGGAGTAAGAGAAGGGGGAGAGGAGAGTGAAAGAGAGAGGTAGGGGGAGTAAGAGAAGAGAGAGAGGAGAGTGAAAAGAGAGGTAGGGGAGTAAGAGAAGGGGAGAGGAGAGTGAAAGAGAGAGGTAGGGGGAGTAAGAGAAGAGAGAGAGGAGAGAGAGAGGTAGGGGGAGTAAGAGAAGAGAGAGAGGAGAGAGAGAGGTAGGGGAGTAAGAGAAGAGAGAGAGACGAGAGAGAGAGGTAGGGGAGTAAGAGAAGAGAGAGAGGAGAGAGAGAGGTAGGGGGAATAAGAGAAGAGAGAGGAGAGTGAAAAAGAGAGGTAGGGGGAGTAAGAGAAGGGGGAGAGGAGAGTGAAAGAGAGAGGTAGGGGGAGTAAGAGAAGAGAGAGTGGAGAGTGAAAAAGAGAGGTAGGGGAGTAAGAGAAGGGAGAGAGGAGAGTGAAAGAGAGAGGTAGGGGGAGTAAGAGAAGAGTGAGAGGAGAGTGAAAAAGAGAGGTAGGGGAGTAAGAGAAGAGAGAGAGGAGAGTGAAAAAGAGAGGTAGGGGGAGTAAGAGAAGGGGGAGAGGAGAGTGAAAAAGAGAGAAATACAGTAGCAAGAGAGACAGAGAGAGATAAATATATAGGGAGAGCAGAGGCCTATTTCCTCCCTCCTGTGGGGATTGTGAAATCAATTTGTCCCAAGCTAATACATGCAGGTCATTAGCTAGCTGAACATCTCATTGTGACGGACAACTTTGAGTTCAGAAGGAATACAGGAACTCCATAGGTGAGAGTTTAGCGTTGGTAGCATAGGTGCAATATACTGTATGTCAGCAAAACGCTTACCCTGTTCCCCAGGAAGCAAAACGCTTACCCTGTTCCCCAGGAAGCAAAATGCTTACCCTGTTCCCCAGGAAGCAAAACGCTTACCCTGTTCCCCAGGAAGCCCTCCGGAGCGGCCCAGGTAGACACAAAACGGTACGACTGGATCATGGTGATGCTGGGGACAATGAGGTTGTTGTCGTCATCAGTGAGGGGTGCCGTGTAGATGGAGACGCTTTGGGTAGGAAGGAGCCATCCATTGGAGTCAACAGTCTATGGGCCAGGAGGAATTTGTAATGAGAACATCACATGCTGATCCAATTTACTGGTTATGTGTTATTGAGTTCTACAGTATCAAAGAGTTTAACGGCTCCCAACAAAACCATGTGGAACCATTGGAGTTGGTTGCTGCATATTGTGGATATTCTTGTCCAAAGGAACAACTAAGTAATTAAATGGATGTGTGGATGAGAGTGTATTTGGATGTGGGAGTTGCGGTGTGTTACCTGAAACAAAGACCAGGGTGAACTCTCACACACGTCAGACACACCGAAGCAGAAACACTCTGTGCATCCCTCAGGGTTACGGTCCTCCAGGTTGTAGAAACCCTGCTTACACAGGTCACAGTTGGCCCCCATCACGTTCTCCTAAGTCACACACACACACACAGTGGAGAAGATCAGTTTAAGGGGATTAGTTTGGTAGGAACATTCAGGGACAATGAGCACAAGACTGTCTTAGCCTGTTGAGCTAAAACCTAGACATTAGCTCAGGGAGCTAACGCAAGTCTTCAGGTCTTCAGGCAAGGTTACTCATAATGCAAGTGTTACTCTATATTACCCCAGTGTTACCTTGCAGATGCACTCTGTGCAGGGGTCGATGTTGAGGCTGCCTTCCAGACTGCACTCACAGCGTGAACACAGGGGGAAGTCCCTGTAGCCAAAGGCACAGCGTTCACAGCGCTCACCCACAAAACCCTCTTTACACAGACACTGCCCTGGGTTCAGACCTGCACAGCACAGTCAATACAGCACAGTTAGCATTGACCAATTAGCACAGTCAATACGGCACAGTTAGTGTAGTCTAGTTAGCACAGTCAATACAGCACAGTTAGCATAGTCCAGTTAGCACAGTCAATACAACACAGTTAGCATAGTCCAGTTAGCACAGTCAATACAACACAGTTAGCATAGTCCAGTTAGCACAGCCAATACAACACAGTTAGCATAGTCCAGTTAGCACAGTCAATACAACACAGTTAGCATGGTCCAGTTAGCACAGTCAATACAACACAGTTAGCATAGTCCAGTTAGCACAGTCAATACAACACAGTTAGCATAGTCCAGTTAGCACAGCCAATACAACACAGTTAGCATAGTCCAGTTAGCACAGTCACAGTACAATAAAATCAGTACAGTTCCGTGTTTGTACCTTTCTCCAGCTTGGCGTGGTTGTCATCTCTGATGCAGGCAGGAGTCAAAGACCCCCTCATATCACAGCCACACTCCACACATGGGTTCTCACTGTAGGGCGACACCTACACACACAGACACACACACACACACATATATACACGCACACCCAGGAGGAAACAAATACACAATTTTATTTTTTATTTTTTATTTGACCTTTATTTAACTAGGCAAGTCAGTTAAGAACAAATTCTTATTTTCAATGACGGCCTAGGAACAGTGGGTTAACTGCCTGTTCCAATGACCATTCACATTCCACACAAGGTACACACTGAAATTAAAAGTTTAATAAATCGCCATTCATCCATCCGAGCAAGGACCATGATACCAATGTAGTTCCACTATACAGTCATTCTAGGACACAGCAACAAAAAATTCCATTATCTTTCGTTGAGCCACAGAACCAAAACTACAATGTAGAAAGAGGAGGAAGGGAAGCGCTACTAAGGTACACAAAAATACATTTTGGTAGACAGAAGGTGCTCTTTGGTAAAAGGGGTGAATTGGTCATCAAATAGAAAGGAGGACCAAGGCACTCTAATCAGGACCACACACACACAATCACACTGATTTTATTGTCCAATCACAGACAATAGGAATGTACACAACAGTGCACAGAAAGGCGCACGCCACTAGGCAGGGACACAAAGGAAGACCAGGGGGGTCCTCAGGTAACGGGGACAGTGGGACACAAAGGAAGACCAGGGGGGTCCTCAGGTAACGGGGACCATAGGGACACAAAGGAAGACCAGGGGGGTCCTCAGGTAACGGGGACCATAGGGACACAAAGGAAGACCAGGGGGGTCCTCAGGTAACGGGGACCATAGGGACACAAAGGAAGACCAGGGGGGTCCTCAGGTAACGGGGACCATAGGGACACAAAGGAAGACCAGGGGTCCTCAGGTAACGGGGACCATAGGGACACAAAGGAAAACCAGGGGGTCCTCAGGTAACGGGGACCATAGGGACACAAAGGAAGACCAGGGGGGTCCTCAGGTAACGGGGACCATAGGGACACAAAGGAAGACCAGGGGGGTCCTCAGGTAAAGGGGACCATAGGGACACAAAGGAAGACCAGGGGGGTCCTCAGGTAACGGGGACCATAGGGAAAACAAAGGAAGACCAGGGGGGTCCTCAGGTAAAGGGGACCATAGGGACACAAAGGAAGACCAGGGGGGTCCTCAGGTAAAGGGGACCATAGGGACACAAAGGAAGACCAGGGGGGTCCTCAGGTAAAGGGGACCATAGGGACACAAAGGAAGACCAGGGGGGTCCTCAGGTAACGGGGACCATAGGGACACAAAGGAAGACCAGGGGGTCCTCAGGTAAAGGGGACCATAGGGACACAAAGGAAGACCAGGGGGTCCTCAGGTAACGGGGACCATAGGGACACAAAGGAAGACCAGGGGGGTCTTCAGGAAACAGGGACCATAGGGACACAAAAGAAGACCAAGGGGGTCCTCAGGTAACGGGGACCATAGGGACACAAAGGAAGACCAGGGGGGTCCTCAGGTAAAGGGGACCATAGGGACACAAAGGAAGACCAGGGGGGTCCTCAGGTAAAGGGGACCATAGGGACACAAAGGAAGACCAGGGGGGTCCTCAGGTAACGGGGACCATAGGGACACAAAATGAAGACCAGGGGGGTCCTCAGGCAATGGGCACCATATTGATGGATTGGATTACAGGGACCATAGGGACACAAAGAGGGCTTCGGATTACGGGACAGTGAGGAGACAGTACCTCGTGGGGTCTGTAGAAGCCATCTGCGCAGGTCTCACAGTTGACACCGGCCGTGTTCTGGGTACAATCGATACACACACCCCCGCCATGGAAGTGTCCATGCGAGTTCATGCTCATCTTGTGGTCGTCCATAGTTTGGTTGTAATAGCAGTCCTCGGCCTTGTTGTGGCAGTTACATTCTAGTGGAGGAGAATATTAAATATGTCAGATAACAACTTATGTATCTTATAGGTAGACTCAGATATTGCGATGAGGGAGATGCAGACTTCGCTCTCACACCCTGTCTCTGCAGATATGCATGGGTTCGCTTCACACTGTTAGAGCCTGGTAGGTACGGGACCAAAACAGCCGACAAGTTTAGCTTCGCGCTTCACCGCTCCTCGTTGTTGCGGAAATTGACCCACTATGCTGTTTACTTTGTGCACCAATGTCATATCGCTGAGTCTACCTTTAATGTGAGAGTAGTGAAAGGTTAGTTTATATTAAGAATATACACTGAGTGTACAATACATTAGGAACACCTTCCTAATATTGAGTTGACCCCCTTTAGCCCTCAGGACAGACTCAATTTGTTGGGGCATGGACTACAAGGTGTCAAAAGCGTTCCACAGGGATGCTGGCCCATGTTGACTACAATGCGTCCCACAGTCAGCTAGATGAGGTGGCAGGTAGCCTAGTGGTTAGAGCATTGGGCTAGCAACCAAACGATTACAGGATCAAATCCCCGAGCTGAACAAGGGGCAGTCTTTGTACATAAGAATTTGTTCTTAACTGACTTGCCTAGTTAAATGTAAAAAATAAAATGTCCTTTGGGTGGTGGACCATTCTTGATACACACAGGAAACTGTTGGGTTGTGAAAAACCCAGCAGTGTTGCAGTTCTTGACACAGTCAAACCGGTGCGCCTGGCACCTACTACCACACCCCGTTGAAAGACACTTAAGTCTTTTGTCTTGCCCATTCACCCTCTGAATGCCACACATATACAATCCATGTGTCAACTGTCTCAAGGCTTAAAAATACTTATTTAACCTGTCTTCTCCCCTTCATCTACACTGATTGAAGTCGATTTAACAAGTGCCATCAATAACATTTCATAGCTTTCACCTGGATTCACATGGTCAGTCCATGGCATGGAAAGAGCAGGTGTTTCTAATGTTATGTACACTCAGTGTATGCATGTTCAAACAGGTTTTGATTTTATTCTGTACTCTGAGTAAACACAACTTATGTGCAATTTCATTAAGGTGCTGAAACAGCTCAGATATGATGACATAAAATGGGACATTAACATGAAAAGCTTGTAAAAACCCATACAGTAGCTAACTCTGCTTCACATCTATGGATATTCAAATGTTTGAATTACTTCACAAGTGTCTTATGGAATTCATCATAGGGATGGAAAACAAAAACTTCTTTCATGTGTGTCAATGAATAAGTGAGACATGCAAGTGGATTTAATTGAAAAGCGTGAAAGTGATTTTATCTGGCACACTTTAAATCAAGTCTAAATCCAGCATGTAATTCCCATGTCTTTATTTACCAAGTGACAAACCAAGGGCAACATGCACAGTATGGACTTCTACTTAAGATAAGGTTTGAACTTATTTCCCCTTAGGCCCAAAAAGACCAAGTGCAGCTTACTCTCGCATGTGTTGCCGTTGGAGAGGGTTCCCGGTTGCCACGGTTCCTGGTGGTAGCCGGGGCAACACTCATTACAGCTCTCCCCACACGTATTGTGCTCACACACACACTGCAACTTCTGAGAGGACAAAAGAGAGAGAGAGGTGAGGAGGAGCCACAGGAAGTGACCGGTTGAATGCTTATGCTCTAGTCCTATTGCCAGCTGGGAGTGGGACACACACACACACATTCTTTTCAAAATGTTCATTGTCAAACAAATAGCTGGTTCTATACAAGGTGTGAAGTGACACTTGTGTGTTGTATGGTTATCATGTCATGATGTTTGTGTGTTACAGATGTAGAATCTTAATTTGAGCCAGTTTGCCAAGGCAGGAAAATAATCCAACAGGAAATGTGAATTATTATGTGGATTATAATTCATTGACATTTTTGTAGGGGTTAATACATTTTTTTCACAAGGACAAATCAAGTCTGAAAAGTAAAAGCCTTTTAAAACTTCAAATATACTTCAAGTTTTACATTTCCTGCAGGTCAAATTAAGATCCTACATCTGTATGTTGGTGTGAAATATATGAGTGCATTTCCAAGTGGCAAGTTGAAGGGTCACAGGATTAGTGCTTGCTTTCTCATCCTCTTGTTAAGGTGACATTCCCCCTTAATGAGGAAGGCAACTGAGCAAGTGTTGGGCTGTACCATTCCTTCAGGGACTATAGGGGGAGCTGAGAATACTAAATTCACTTATAAAAACAATTTGTTTGACAAATATATTTCTCATAAAGAAGTATTACTACCATACTTTGCATCAAATTGATATAAAAGTACTCTTTAGAATAAGTGTGTACAGCAGTTACAACAAATTAGCAATGAACCAATGTTGATCCCGATAAGAGGAGCTTAATTGAGTCAAAATGTGACATGTTTAACATCTCACACAATATGTGAAAGGCAGTAAACAAGTTTTACACTAAACAAAAGCTGAATGACAGTCACCGTGTGAGTCTGAACGGGCAAAACTGAAGACGGCCTGGAGTTACCTTGGCAACGGGGTCCCAGGGGCAGCTCTGGGCGTGGCCGTAACAGATGCACATCCCGCCCACTGAGATGTCCTTGATGGAATAGTAGTACTGCAGAAGGAAACACAATGCCAATCAAGTTAGAATGACAAGACAGAAACAAAAACACTCAAATCTGCCTGGAGAGATGACAACTGATGTCTAAACTTATACTTCAGACATTCTGATGCAAATATCTCGTAATTTAATGTTTGTTAAAACCATAAAAATGCAATATACATTTTTTTAAATCATTTTTCAAAAGGTACAAACCACATATTTTGAATGAACGACCAATTTGGTTTAACATAGCATTTAAACAGAAAACAGAACAGTTAGTGAGAGCTAGTGCTAGTGCTTTAGCCATACCCGTCTGGTGACGATGGGGTCCACCTCCTTAGGGTCACGGTAGCTGAGGGTCATGAGGTCGGCGTTGAGCGTGCGGATCCTCTGCAGGCGCAGCCGGATGTAGCGGGCTGAGGTGAAGTCTAGCAGCTCTGGGGTCAGTTGGTCAGCACTGGGCCGCCCGTTGATCAAAGACGTGTGGATCTGAATAGGACAGAAAAAAATGGAAAGACTAGTGGCAAAAATGAACAACACACATACATATTGACTGAAATACATCATTACGGTCATTTTTTCTCCGATATCACTTGCCAGTCAGACCACCAGCAAATGACATAACACAGGGCTAAACAATGGAAGACACGATCAAGGATCTCACTGTGGGCTTTGGGGTGCGTCTCAATAGTCTGAAGTGGCTTCATCTCCTTGTCTCCCTAACCTTGTTAAACTACTGAGATGCACTCTCAGGAGCTGTGAGTAATCACAGAGTATCCTAACCACAGACGTTCATTACAGCTCTGCCTCGGCTAGAGTTACATTAGCCCAGCAGGCTGGTGTCTAGAACTCTGGGAAAGCAGGCTTTCATTATCGGAAGGACGGTTGAGTCATCCCACTGTCTGGACTACATGTGCTAGAGGGGGCACACAGAGCCCATTCTCATCTAATTGTCTGCCTTGAACCAGACCTAATAAAGCAGTGGTCTCAAACTCCCAGCCTGTGGGTCACCAATGTGCAGCTCATGAGCTCAATGTGATTTGCGGGCCGGGAGTTTCAGACCACTGTGGTAATGTAAAGTTGAAATAAATAGATAATTACCTCTCCGTGCTCCAGGGGTACGAGACGTGAGTAGTAGGAGGTACAGATGACCTCGTCGTCTCGTTTGTAGGTGGGGGGTCCGAAGCGGGGGGTGATGTTGTAGCGGGTCAGACATTCTGTGTCGCTGATGGCGTAGTACTGCCAGGGTGTGTACTCCACACCGTCCATTGAACGCTCCAGCACCCAGTTACCGGGACGAGGGGAGTTGGCTGCCTTGATTATGATGTAGGCCACCTGGAAAATCTGGAGACACACACAGACAGACAGATTTTAATATTTCATATTTAACAGTGAGAGTACAAAGGACACACACACACACACTTGTGCACTCATGCACACACAGACACACAGAGTTATTCTCCCACCCATAATATTTGATGTCTGGATCTCCATTTTGTTGTGCATGACTGGAAGCTCAGGCTGTGCACCTTAAATACAAGGCTTTTCATTCATAAGAGCACAAATAAGTATTTGATTGACAAGGAGCACACATGCAACAGATCTGTTTTGACATAATAACAGTGTACTGACACATTTAACCACTCAGTTACCGCAAGCTCTCTGTAACCCTCTTTCATGTGATGTTGTCACAATGTTAATTGCATGTTTGATTGAATTCCAGTCTTAGTGCATCTGGCCCTAACAGCGCACCGTATGACCCCTATGACCCCATACACAGTCATACGATAGGCTACCAAGCTAAATTGTGGGGTGGGGTTACAGCTCCCCTGAACCCCACTGTGAGACCTTGCCTCCACTCTCTCACTGTCTCCTCAACACTCCACTATGGGCCTTACACAATCACAGGGCACTACTAGACTGCCATTGCAATTCCCTCTCTTTCACCTCTCTATGACCCTCTCAGTGAGACTAATAACAGTCTAGCCTGCCTCACATAAACGCACATAGAACCTGAGCTAGCCGTTATCGGCTTCTCAAATTGGCTTGTCAATGGTGCGTTTCCCCAGGGGGGGCTGAGTGGAACCCCCCCCCCCCCCCCACCCCCTCCGTTAAATCCTCCCTAAAGCTTCCAGGCAGCGGCACGAGGCTGTAAGTCTACCTCCCGGACAGGAGGCACACCTACTGGCATGTCAATGGTGCGTTTCCCCAGGGGGGGCTGAGTGGAACCCCCCCCCCCCTCCGTTAAATCCTCCCTAAAGGTTCCAGGCAGCGGCACGAGGCTGTAAGTCTACCTCCCGGACAGGAGGCACACCTACTGGCGTGTCACAGCTGATTTACGGCTGATTCATAACTTCCTCAACGGCGAGGGAACGCGAGCGTTAGCGGGTATCGTCGCCAAGCCACACCGAGTCGTTCCAGTGCATCTAAATGTCAATCCCGCCTCAGGGCTGAGATGGATCATATGAAACAGAGAGCCAGTTGACTTCCCTCAGGTTATGTCTGAACCTTAAGTTACAGAATGGGAATCTGAAAGCTAGACAAGACATTTGGTTCAAACATCTTTGGCTAAATGCCTTAGTCTGTATAGAAACCATGGGAAATCCTCTCTACAGCCGTGAATGATTCACCTGTATGGGCCTCCAATGGCTATACAAACATCTTTAGCTAAATGCCTTAAGGCCTTCCCACACTGAACATCAGATTCAGTCTTTTACATTTATTACATGTCACATTGTGCGATGTAACTAAAATACAACTCTGGATATCAACCTGGCCAGATTGTACGATTTGCTTGTTTTGTCGTCACATTCTGCTATTGGCTTGCATGGCTACGTTAGCCGACGTAGGGTACGTCAACTGCAGAGGTGTATTTGATCTGCACATTTGCCAGCAAGCCTCCCTCTATGCTCATACGTGACTGAAGTGAGTTTGGAAAAAGTATGCATCTTAGAAATAGTCTTCATATACAAACTTGTCCCAAAAGAAGATTTTAGTTTTAATTATTTTTTTGCATTTATTAAAATCCCATCAGGAAGCCTGATTTGAGATGTGTCATGTAAACAAGATTATTAGGGAAATCGTTATTCTTGCAAAGCATGTAAACATTTAAATCAAACTACTATATTACAGTTTTTTCCAACTGCTTACACACAAAATATTTTCATGTCACACGATTTTTGAAACCTCTCACTCAAAGTGCAAAACTACACACCAAATATCCAAAACCATAAGCTATTTCTCAGTCTTTGACTCAGTTGTCAATTGTATAAAACACTTTTTTCAAAACACTACACACAATTCTCTACCTAAAACACAAAAATCTAACAGGAAGTGACTTGCTTTCCTTTTCCAAACACAACCAATCAAAATGCTACACTTATTCACCAGGTCATACACACACTCCTCACATGTGCAAACACTAATAGCTTAACTGATCACTAACCAATCACTGCTTTACTGTAGTATAGGCCTATAAATAGGTCAAAGGTCAGATTACCTGTTTTGAACAATGGATGCCAACAATGGACATAGAGCAAGAGGCATAGGAGGGAGAGGAAGAGGATGAGGGCAAAGAAGAGAAGGAAGGAGAGGCATCTCTAATGAGATTAGGGCAAAATTTGTTGATCATGTGATCAACCACGGTTTGACCATGAGAGAGGCTGGACTGAGAGTCCAGCCCAATTTGAGTCGATTTACAGTGGCGTCCATAATTCGAACCTTCAGAAATGAGAACGGGTATGCAACTATCTAATGACTATTTTAGCATTACAATAATGTACTGTAAAATACGTATGACTTCATAGTATTGCATAAACATTTGTAACTCTAAGCCATCCATTTACTGCACTGCATTGAATGAATGAGGTTGGTTATCATGCTGTACTACATTTTTTTGTACATTGTTTACAGTTCCTATGCTGAACACATACTGTGTTTGAATTCTGTACAGAGTGGAAAGGCAAAGACATCATGGAGGACGAGGACGCTTGTTTACAGATGTACAAGAGACTGCAATTATAAATATGGTCTATGTGGGGACATAGAGGTTGCCTCTGTCCAAGGTTGGATACACCATGCTAGGAGATTCTTCCCTCTGTGTTTGGCAAGAGAAAACCTATCTTGTGATGTGGACGAAGTATCGTGGCCAGACTCAGGCCGGAGAAGAGATGAAGCGTAGCTTACCACTGGTGACTGCCCCCCCCCCCCCCCCTACCAATTCCTGTACTGCCCCCTTGGGACGCCACACACACAATTGTGTTCTTTACTGTAATCTAAAGAATATACTTTTGGTTTACATATGGTAAACATTTATGGTTTTGTTGTATGCTACTGTATACAACAGTAATGTTTGGCCTAATAAATATTTTCTGTTTCTACATTGCATTGGTGTTTACAGTGTACTTGTTACCCCTCTCAGCAGATTACTTTCACTGTAGAACATTGTATTGAAATGTAGATATAAGCCTATGAAAGACCAAAGAGCTTTAGATTTAGAACAACAGTGTTTACATGGTATATCCAAAAATGTAGTATTATGAAAGCAGTGTTTGCCATTTGATGCAAATGCTTCATTCTGACATGTGTTTATGGCATTTTGAATACAGTGTTACATTTTGAAGGAGATGTGAGGCATTTTGCATTTTGTGGGTGCAGTTTTGGGAATTGTGTGTAGAGTTTTGAAAAAAAGGAGACAATTTTGAAAACTTGTAAGCAGTTGGAAAAAACTGTAATCTGACTATTCACAATAATCATATTTTTGTGTGTGCATACTCAGTGCCTATTGGTTGGTCACCGGGATCTGCTCGTAACACCAGCCAAACTACACGATCAAGGCTCTAAAGTTCAGACACAGACAGAACTCTGGTCGAAGCCTACGACCGCACTTGGTGGTACTTAATCGGCTGACCTAGAAGCTGTCACACTGATCGACAATCATTTACGACTAGACAATTTGCCCATGATGGCAAAATTGTGGCATAAGCTGGGTGAAATTGTACAGACTGTGCAGGCCTTTAGTCAATATGGGAATGTTTGGGTTGCCAGATTCTGATATCTTCCCATGTCCTTGAGATGACTAGATAGATGGGTGGATTCTGATATCTTCCCATGTCCTTGAGATGACTAGATAGATGGATGGATTCTGATATCTTCCCATGTCCTTGAGATGACTAGATAGATGGGTGGATTCTGATATCTTGAGATGACTAGATAGATGGATGGATTCTGATATCTTCCCATGTCCTTGAGATTACTAGATAGATGGGTGGATTCTGATATCTTCCCATGTCCTTGAGATGACTAGATAGATGGGTGGATTCTGATATCTTCCCATGTCCTTGAGATGACTAGATAGATGGGTGGATTCTGATATCTTCCCATGTCCTTGAGATGACTAGATAGATGGATGGATTCTGATATCTCCCCATGTCCTTGAGATGACTAGATAGATGGGTGGATTCTGATATCTTCCCATGTCCTTGAGATGACTAGGTAGATGGGTGGATTCTGATATCTTCCCATGTCCTTGAGATGACTAGATAGATGGGTGGATTCTGATATCTTCCCATGTCCTTGAGATGACTAGGTAGATGGGTGGATTCTGATATCTTCCCATGTCCTTGAGATGACTAGATAGATGGGTGGATTCTGATATCTTCCCATGTCCTTGAGATGACTAGATAGATGGGTGGATTCTGATATCTTCCCATGTCCTTGAGATGACTAGATAGATGGGTGGATTCTGATATCTTCCCATGTCCTTGAGATGACTAGATAGATGGGTGGATTCTGATATCTTCCCATGTCCTTGAGATGACTAGATAGATGGGTGGATTCTGATATCTTCCCATGTCCTTGAGATGACTAGATAGATGGGTGGATTCTGATATCTTCCCATGTCCTTGAGATGACTAGATAGATGGGGGATTCTGATATCTTCCCATGTCCTTGAGATGACTAGATAGATGGATGGATTCTGATATCTTCCCATGTCCTTGAGATGACTAGATAGATGGATGGATTCTGATATCTTCCCATGTCCTTGAGATGACTAGATAGATGGGTGGATTCTGATATCTTCCCATGTCCTTGAGATGACTAGATAGATGGGTGGATTCTGATATCTTCCCATGTCCTTGAGATGACTAGATAGATGGGTGGATTCTGATATCTTCCCATGTCCTTGAGATGACTAGATAGATGGATGGATTCTGATATCTTCCCATGTCCTTGAGATGACTAGATAGATGGGTGGATTCTGATATCTTCCCATGTCCTTGAGATGACTAGATAGATGGATGGATTCTGATATCTTCCCATGTCCTTGAGATGACTAGATAGATGGGTAGATTCTGATATCTTCCCATGTCCTTGAGATGACTAGATAGATGGGTGGATTCTGATATCTTCCCATGTCCTTGAGATGACTAGGTAGATGGGTGGATTCTGATATCTTCCCATGTCCTTGAGATGACTAGATAGATGGGTGGATTCTGATATCTTCCCATGTCCTTGAGATGACTAGATAGATGGGTGGATTCTGATATCTTCCCATGTCCTTGAGATGACTAGATAGATGGGTGGATTCTGATATCTTCCCATGTCCTTGAGATGACTAGATAGATGGGTGGATTCTGATATCTTCCCATGTCCTTGAGATGACTAGATAGATGGGTGGATTCTGATATCTTCCCATGTCCTTGAGATGACTAGATAGATGGATGGATTCTGATATCTTCCCATGTCCTTGAGATGACTAGATAGATGGGTGGATTCTGATATCTTCCCATGTCCTTGAGATGACTAGATAGATGGATGGATTCTGATATCTTCCCATGTCCCTAGATAGATGGGTGGATTCTGATGACTAGATAGATGGGTGGATTCTGATATCTTCCCATGTCCTTGAGATGACTAGGTAGATGGATGGATTCTGATATCTTCCCATGTCCTTGAGATGACTAGATAGATGGGTGGATTCTGATATCTTCCCATGTCCTTGAGATGACTAGATAGATGGGTGGATTCTAATATCTTCCCATGTCCTTGAGATGACTAGATAGATGGATGGAGTCTGATATCTTCCCATGTCCTTGAGATGACTAGATAGATGGATGGATACTGATATCTTCCCATGTCCTTGAGATGACTAGGTAGATGGGTGGATTCTGATATCTTCCCATGTCCTTGAGATGACTAGATAGATGGGTGGATTCTGATATCTTCCCATGTCCTTGAGATGACTAGATAGATGGGTGGATTCTGATATCTTCCCATGTCCTTGAGATGACTAGATAGATGGGTGGATTCTGATATCTTCCCATGTCCTTGAGATGACTAGATAGATGGGTGGATTCTGATATCTTCCCATGTCCTTGAGATGACTAGATAGATGGGTGGATTCTGATATCTTCCCATGTCCTTGAGATGACTAGATAGATGGGTGGATTCTGATATCTTCCCATGTCCTTGAGATGACTAGATAGATGGGTGGATTCTGATATCTTCCCATGTCCTTGAGATGACTAGATAGATGGGTGGATTCTGATATCTTCCCATGTCCTTGAGATGACTAGATAGATGGGTGGATTCTGATATCTTCCCATGTCCTTGAGATGACTAGATAGATGGGTGGATTCTGATATCTTCCCATGTCCTTGAGATGACTAGGTAGATGGGTGGATTCTGATATCTTCCCATGTCCTTGAGATGACTAGATAGATGGGTGGATTCTGATATCTTCCCATGTCCTTGAGATGACTAGATAGATGGGTGGATTCTAATATCTTCCCATGTCCTTGAGATGACTAGATAGATGGATGGAGTCTGATATCTTCCCATGTCCTTGAGATGACTAGATAGATGGATGGATACTGATATCTTCCCATGTCCTTGAGATGACTAGGTAGATGGGTGGATTCTGATATCTTCCCATGTCCTTGAGATGACTAGATAGATGGGTGGATTCTGATATCTTCCCATGTCCTTGAGATGACTAGATAGATGGGTGGATTCTGATATCTTCCCATGTCCTTGAGATGACTAGATAGATGGGTGGATTCTGATATCTTCCCATGTCCTTGAGATGACTAGATAGATGGGTGGATTCTGATATCTTCCCATGTCCTTGAGATGACTAGATAGATGGGTGGATTCTGATATCTTCCCATGTCCTTGAGATGACTAGATAGATGGGTGGATTCTGATATCTTCCCATGTCCTTGAGATGACTAGATAGATGGGTGGATTCTGATATCTTCCCATGTCCTTGAGATGACTAGATAGATGGGTGGATTCTGATATCTTCCCATGTCCTTGAGATGACTAGATAGATGGGTGGATTCTGATATCTTCCCATGTCCTTGAGATGACTAGATAGATGGGTGGATTCTGATATCTTCCCATGTCCTTGAGATGACTAGATAGATGGGTGGATTCTGATATCTTCCCATGTCCTTGAGATGACTAGATAGATGGATGGATTCTGATATCTTCCCATGTCCTTGAGATGACTAGATAGATGGGTGGATTCTGATATCTTCCCATGTCCTTGAGATGACTAGATAGAGATGATATCTTCCCATGTCCTTGAGAGACTAGATAGATGGGTGGATTCTGATATCTTCCCATGTCCTTGAGATGACTAGATAGATGGGTGGATTCTGATATCTTCCCATGTCCTTGAGATGACTAGATAGATGGGTGGATTCTGATATCTTCCCATGTCCTTGAGATGACTAGATAGATGGGTGGATTCTGATATCTTCCCATGTCCTTGAGATGACTAGATAGATGGGTGGATTCTGATATCTTCCCATGTCCTTGAGATGACTAGATAGATGGGTGGATTCTGATATCTTCCCATGTCCTTGAGATGACTAGATAGATGGGTGGATTCTGATATCTTCCCATGTCCTTGAGATGACTAGATAGATGGGTGGATTCTGATATCTTCCCATGTCCTTGAGATGACTAGATAGATGGGTGGATTCTGATATCTTCCCATGTCCTTGAGATGACTAGATAGATGGGTGGAACAGGAAAAAAGGTCATGTGATCAGTGAGGTTAACATTCCTGTCCCAGCAGCAGCTTTCTCTCTCTGAGACTACAATCTGTAGAATCCTTTTGACAGGAAGCATCTTTATTCTCATCAAGGAAGCTTGGTCATCAGAGCTTTCTTTGGTTCTTTGGTCACTGGCCCAGTCTAGTCCAGAGAGAGAGAGTGTGTGTGTGTGTGTGTGTGTGTGTGTGTGTGTGTGTGCGTGCGCGTGCGTGCATGCGTGCGTGCGCGCATGTGTGTGTCAGCGACCTCCCTCAAAGGAGCTTAGTGTTCTCAAGACAAACAGATGCTGTGAATGGACTGGGTTAGTTATTGAATCGTGACCTAATCCTGACCCATGTGGACTCCAATAAATGGATTCAGACCTGAACTATTGTGGACTAGCTGCCTTTGTGCCTCAACTTAACTAACAAATTACTAGAACACGTTTAGAGGATACAAGTTAGCTGACACGGTCACCAGTTGTACTTTGTTTCCTGCGAGACATTGGTGCGTCTGGCTTCCAGGTTAAGCGAGCAGAGTGTCAAGAAGCAGTGCGGCTTGGTAGGGTCGTGTTTCGGAGGACACATGGCTCTCGACCTTCGCCTCTCCCGAGTCCGTACGGGAGTTGCAGCGATGGGATAAGACTGTAACTACCAATTGGATACCACGAAATTGGGGAGAAAAGAGGGGTAAAAAATCATAATAATAACAACAAAAAAACAGATTTCAGTAAACTATCCCAATTTTGGGATAGTTTACTGAAATTGTGATCTGAGTGCCACATTTCAGCAATATGTTTTGACGTGGCTAGTTACTGTCCCTGCTAGAATACAGTGTTAGTCATTACTAGATGCTAAGCGCAAAGTTGTTCCCACTGTGTCTCTTTAGCCACCCAGTCATTACCACTAAATCCCATTCCGCCCAGTAGGACCCAAAGCCCTGTGTAATGGCGTGCCTCGGCTAATCTGCCTAGTCACTGTGACTGGCTGGCGGACTTTGATGTGAGCTAGCAAGACCTGGCTGCAAGTAGCCGCGGGAAGCAGCAGAGGATTATTTTTGTAATTAGCTGCCATTTTGGATCAGGTTGGGGGAGGGGGGTTGGCGGGGGTTGTCTCAAAGGATAAGTGAAACAGTCTGACCAGTGTGTTAGAAGAATGAATCGTGGGGTAATCAAAGGGTAAACTGTGACCTACCGAGACAAAACGAAAACACATACACTTACGTTTCCAATTGGAGAAACATTAAGTAATAGAAATGTGCTTCCCAACCGGTAGCCGGACTAGCCTCTGTGCCAGTTTGGCCGACGGGAGAGAGGATGGAAAGATCACAAGGGGGGAGAAGACAGTCATGGGGACCCAGCCAGTGGGAACGAGCAGAACCAGGCTGCAGGGGAGAGACAGGAGGATTACCCATCAGCCCCTAGGCCGTCAAAGGGGCCCAGATCACCAGTTGAGCTTCGCCCTTGGCGGGGCCGGGGCTGTGGGGCTCAGAAAGCGGAGCTAAGTCCTCTCACTGGAGGGAGAAGCCTAATTTTTTTATTTTTTTTATTTGACCTTTATTTAACCAGGCAAGTCAGTTAAGAACACATTCTTATTTTCAACGACGGCCTGGGAACAGTGGGTTAACTGCCTGTTCAGGGGCAGAATGACAGATTTGTACCTTGTCAGCTCGGGGGTTTGAACTCGCAACCTTCCGGTTACTAGTCCAACGCTCTAACCACTAGGCTACGCTGCCGCCCCCTAAACAAAAGTAAAGAAATATGGCCACCACCGACACTGAGCAGAGCTATGTCCTTCTTTCTACTAATCACCAACATGCTATAAAGACCTAATCTCTGGCTTGTTACAATACAGACCAAACTGTCTGTGTGTGACAATATGTTAGACACAAAGTTAGACAAAGTTGATTTTGAATATGTAAAATTGTCAGGTAAATTACATGAGTATTTAATAAATATTCAGACAGAAACAGGATGTCCTTTGGCTCCCCTCTTTTTTGTGTCTCTGACACTGAATAGAAACCAGCAGAATACTGAAAAGCAGTCAATTCTCAGGCCTGGTCAAGACCAACTTCCAGCAGTTTCAACATTTAAAATATGCTGTGGTGGCAGTAAAGTAGGAATCCAGACAATAGCAGTGGAAGTCATGGCTGTGGGTTCCGACCACATAAAAGAGGCTGGCGTTTGGCCACAGGCCTAGAGGGTGGAGATGAGTAAGTCTTTTGTGTTGGTGGGAGATGGGAGATGGGGGAAGGGCGATGGGGGCCGGAGAGCCCCGTACACGACAGGACATGCACTCAGAGAGGCCCAGCCACACACCGGACAGGACATCAGCCAGTATGAGCCAGTGTAGGAAACTAGCCACAGCCAAGGCTCTTTCACCAGAAACACGTATTGTAAGTATTGAATCATATCACAGAGAGGCATTCTTTTGAGGTTGGGGTTGGGGTCAATTCCATATTGGAAAATAATTGGAAATTGGCCATTGGCTTCAATGATCCCCCCCAATTCAGGATTTGTTCAATTCACATTTGAATGTGAATTTGAACTGAATTAACCTATCCCCATCAAGTGTTATGGATGGTCCCTTCTCACCAATCACAACCCATCAACATACTACCTTCCCCCATTGTTTACATGAAATGTATCTTTAACAAGTAAGTTAACATGTTGACATAGCGACGGGCCTTGCAGGTTATATTTTGTCATTACGGGGGTCATTACGATGGCTATTGTGGTGGACGGTGGGAGAGGGCATTTGCCTCTCTCTCCTGGGGGATTGTCGCCGTAAAATGACAATGTGGGCCAACACAGCTGGGCAGTGGGAACGGGGGCTGTTTGGACAGCAGCGTCTGCATTTGCCCCTCTCCCTCTCTCTCCTGGGGGGCCCACAGGATGAGAGCTCCAAATGGTTTCCCCTCTGTTTGTTTGACTGGGGCCTGTTAATTGGATAAAGAGCTTGGTTGTGTGTGTGTGTGTGTGTGTGTGTGCGTGCATGTGCTTGTATGTGATGTGCTGGAATGGCATCCACAGGCAGATTAGCCCATCTAAATCCTGACACTTTGACACTGTTTCCTGTCAGGTTTGGACTCTGTGGATACTGGTCAATACAAGTACTGTCTGCCAAGCACCACACTGAGGGTTTTTATCAAGATGGATGCCACTGTTACCGAACCAAAAACACATGTCTTCATCAAATAAGTGAAAATACAGACATTTCACTTAACATAGAACATATGTGCAACATACTATAGCTTATATAAGAATATATTTACATTGTGGCACTATAAACTTAATTTAAACCCTCTTTCGAACAGAGAATTTAATAAAGGAAGATATAGCCCAGATATAATGCTATTATTTCTTAGGGCATCAGTTATGAGAATCAGTGTTCTCCCACGTGAATACTTCGGTATTGCGATATAGCAGTTAGTTGGAGACAAAGTATCTCAGCTCCTCAGAGGAGAGGGCTAGCTAGGCTAAATCTTGAGGTTTTTAGAGATATATAATGAATCAGTCAAACAAAGCTCCCATTGATAAGCTAATATTTTCCATGTAGATGTTTATCTTTGCTCAGGTTTTGAGAAGTCTGAGTCATTTTCAGTTGGTTTACCAGTTGCTATTTACCAGTTGCAGTTGCCAGTCTGCTATTTATAATGTCGATTTATTGTCATGACACGCTTGGTTTTGCTTTTATTAACTTAATACAAATGTTTGTTTGATCTAGTGTGATAATATTCAATTATTGTTGTATGATAATGTAACATCTTGAATTATTTGGCCTATACTGTGTATTCAGCACCAGATACATTTCCATCACTCACTACTACCATATCTCAGTGTCTTGACAACTCTCTTTGGTAGCAACGATAGAACATACTGTATAATTACATTACCATATCAAAGTTATCACACGTCAGGAATCACACTGGGAATGTTAATGAAACATCGACCTGTAATCCCAACTTCTCTCAGCCTTTGATTTTCCCTGTTTCTGCATGTGTCTTCACAATTTTCCCCCGATAACTTTCGAGGGGAAGGAAATGGAATCTTCTGCGGTTGCAAATGAAATGTGGAGATAAGTGTACGTTTACTGCGGAGTTGTCCCAAACGCTCCTTTTTAATCTAACGCGCTAGATTAAAGTGACTGGCTCCGAGCTGTATTCTCATCACCACTGGCAAAAATGAAAAACAAATATTGATGGGTGGACGGGAACCTGTGTATTCCATTTTTATCTCCTCCATTGCTAAGCAGTGGATAAACATCGCATCTCAAATGTTAAGCCTGTTGAGGTAGCCTATAGTGGTGGGAGGGAAAATCGATACAGTTACATATCGGGATACTATTTTTGACGATATTTCTGTATTATTTCTTGCGCTACCCGGCTGTACCTGCACCAAAACTCCAGTCTTTTCCCTTCATATCGTGTTCTCCATCTTCTTTTTAAATAGGGAGACCATTTCAGCACTTATATTTACACCAGCACTTATATTCACATAACTGATCAAAACTCATTTCCTCATGGCTCTCTTTTGTCCCTCCGCAGGGAACATATGGTGAGCAATATGTGTTAATATTATATCGTCAGGTCCCTGGCAATTCCCAGCCCTCGTATCAAAATTGAGGCTAAATCTAGATGGAGCATGACGTGTAATCTAGGCAGACAGAGCGTTGAAAGGTCGGTGAATGGCTACACACACGCACACTTTGAAGAGTGTATTTTCACATGAAAGCAATTACTGGGATGTCTACATCCAAATTAGTTCCACATGTGCGTTCCCAAGGTCAATATACGTTGCTGGAATTCCCAAGAGGAAGTGGGGAGGGTCCACATCTTAGCATTATATAGTGTGCACCTCTGAAACAGGTTGGTTAAAAGACAGGACCATCACAGCCGACTACTATGGTGTGTGTGTGGTGGCTCGATGAAAGAGGGTCTTGTTTCGAGTGCCTGTTGAAACAGGATTTTTTAAAGTAGCTGGCTCAGCTCAGTCCTGCCCCCTTTGGGAGAGAGAAAGAGAGAGAATGTGAGAAAAAAGAGGCATAAAAAAAAGAGGCCATCCAGACATAGCCCCCTCCCCCCAACATTTGTTTATCAGCAGCACCCACGTTTTATTAGTCGTATGTATAGGATACACATGGTAAACACACCGTCAAACGACATGCTTACTTGCAGGTTCCTTCTCGACAACGCAACAACAATAAGAAATAATACAAGATAAGGATACGAACATAAAGTAAATGGCTCAGTAGAATGGAATACATACTTTAGCCTAAGTATAATACCGGAAGGCACAATTTAGAGTGTGTGCGTTCTCACCATGTAGCTAAAGAAAGAGGTGCAGTGTAAAAGCAGCAACATAGCAGTCCTCAGAATTCCTACCTGTCGTAAATCCAGAGTGATGGTCACCAAGTGGAACTGGCGGCCATTTTTTATGCTTGGGCTTTGCCACCACCCATTGGTGCCGTCAATAGCATTGGTGATTGGATGTTGCTCTGCATAATATCAAGAGAATAGCAAGAACATAAATACCACAAATCCACACCTGGAGCACTGTACTTCAGACAGATGACTCAACGACAGTGAGACTGTGGAAAGTCAAACTGTCTGGAGCACTTGCCAGCAGGCATAACAGTAAAACCCCAGACTCTCCTCCTCAGCCCTCCCCTATGCATACTTCGAGGCTCTCGACTCCCATACCTTTGGGGTTTTGACTCTGGGCGTTACAGGTCCTACACTGGGAGTTGCGGATGCGTCGTCCTGGTACGTGTTCCACCAGCTTACAGTACATCTCTGGCTCAGGCTCTCCACAGGTGGCGTTGGTGGTGATCTCTGCATTACTGGCCAGGTTGAGGATGGCAGGGAAGAGACCTGGCAGAGATAGAGATGGGGTTTCAGACCATGACATGCATCTATCTGCACACAGAGACAGGGTGTGACAGAGTACATGGTCTGTCTATTCACATAAGCATGCACACACTAGAAAACACTCCTTCATACTTACACATTATTTAATTTAATTTAGTAGAAAGTCTTATCCAGAGCCACTTAGATAAGCACACACACGCACCTTCACATTACCCCCCCCCCCCCCCCCCCCAAAAGAGGAGTTGTATCTCTCCCTTCCAACCCCTCCCTATTTCCCACCCCCAATCTACACCCATCTGCAAGGCATGTCTTTGAGGAGCACCCCCCTTCCAAACACACCCCTATCCCCCCATCCCCCCACTCTCCACCCACATGTTTACATGGACCATTGATAGGTAAAATGGTCAGGTCCAGGAAATTGACAAAGGCTGGAGTCTATTGATGGGTGGTGTGGGCAGCTGTGGGCTGCTGTTATAATTACCCCCAATGCCCTCTGGGCTTCAAGGCCTTTGTCCCAAAACATCTCTCCATCTCTGTCTCCTAACAGAGACTTCAGGAGGCTTATGCTAACAGATGAAATTCTACACGGAATAAAAATGTTTTTGACGGTGTGCTTATAAGATGCTTGTCATTTTATAATTTGTTAACCTTTGGTATAAAAATTAAAGGCCTGCTGGTCATGATTTATAAATGGTTTATACATGTGTTTACTAATGCTAATAAATATATTAACAAATGATGCTTACACTGTTTATTAATAGTTAATAAACTAGATGTTTCTGAGCAGATCCTCAAAGATGTCAAATCAAGTGTCACATCAAACAAAATTTCAACTTAGGGCCACCAATAAGATAGAGATAGCTCTGACTGCATGTGTGGTTATGGGTGTGGGTACGCAGACCCGCGAGCCACTGCAGACCCTCATGATGAGTTTAGATTTTTTTGTGGCCCCCACCCCCATCAAAGTCGCCATACCTGATCTAAAAGATATGGAAGATTCCGAGGAGAACCTTGTTAGCTTGGCCTATGACTTAATCCTATTGAATTGAATGGCCCCAAGCATTCCTGAGAATACTGACGAGAACACTGATGAGCACTTCAGAGGCTCAAGAGATAAGGAAGCTGGGGGATGAAGTCTTTAGCCTAATGACATAGCAGCAATGAGACATCTGACCAGACCAGTGGTAGCATGTCTTGGAGTCAGACCCACTTATCAGTAGTGACCATTGGGATCAATCCATTTTCAGCATATGAGCCAGTACCGTACGGTTCGGCTCTGCAAGACAGTGTGAAATCGGTATAACTGACTGACTGTCTGTTTGTCTGTTTGTCTGTCTGTTGGTCGCTCGGTGGCTGCTGATTTCTCATTGACAGAGAGGCTTGACCCCTGTGCTCTGTGGGCTGGAAAGGGGACACCCAGGGAGAACGGATTGGAAAGCAATTATCCAGTTCATGACTACTATTCATTAGGTTGTTATAATGCTTTTACCACAGCTTGCCTTAAAAAATAACTTGATTTAATCTTAGAAACTATCCTGGGATAGAAAGAAACCTCAACTATGTTCTCTGACCACCAAACTCACAATGTTTTCATAGTTTGGAAATCAATTATGTTTATTGATTTTAGTCATCCTCAAAGCCAAATCTTAAATCTCAATGTATTTGATCCTGTGAAAGTGAAACACATTATTTATTATTTTGGCTCATGGTAGACCCAATCTCAAGAGGGCTATTTAACAGTACCTAGCTTTGACATGGTCAAACCAGGGGCCGATAGCTGTGTGAAGGCAATTGACAGCCCTGGTCGGCTGAATCAACACACCACATGGGTGGTATGTTATTGACACACAGCAACTGGTTGTGGACAGGGACAGTCAGTCAGGCAGGTCCTGGCATTTCATCAATAAATCACCACCTAGTCGTGATGTAACAGCACACTGCCTGTCCCTGCTAATCAGTGCTACTAAGCTGACTGACACATAGTCAGGCAATGCTGTCACACATAGATGTGGTAATTTGTGGTAATTTCAGGATTGTTAAGTCTATTAGCTGGGGCTCCTTTGTATTGGGGATGCTTTAGTCATCTGTCTGCGTAATCTTGGCTCCATAATGAACGTTGCCATATTGTGGAAAATGAAATCAAAGCCAAGCTAGCGTCCTTGTTCTACTTGTGTTTATTTTTCTATAATTATGGGCTTTAATCCTCTTTTGAACTGTTGATCACGTACTGGGTGTCTTATTATATCCTGCCTGGTTGGCCCTGTCCGGGGGTATCGTCGGACGGGGTCACAGTGTCTTCCGTCCTCTCCTGTCTCAGCCTCCAGTATTTATGCTGCAATAGTTTATGTGTCGGGGGGTTAGGGTCAGTCTGTTATATCTGGAGTATTTCTCCTGTCTTATCTGGTGTCTAGTGGGAATTTAAGTATGCTCCCTCTAATTCTCTCTCTCTCCCTCCCCTCCCGGAGGACCTGAGCCCTGGGAATTTGCCTCAGGACTTCCTGGCTTGATGACTACTTGCTGGCCCCAGTCCACCTGGTCATGCTGCTGCTCCAGTTTCAACTGTTCTGCCTGCGGCTATGGAACCTTGACCTGTACACCGGACATGCTACCTGTCCCAGACCTTCTGTTTTCGACTCTCTCTCTCTACCGCACCTGCTGTCTCTAACTCTGAATGCTTGACTATGAAAATCTAACTGACATTTACTCCTGAGGTGCTGACATGTTGCACCCTCTACAACCACTGTGATTATTATTATTTGACCCTGCTGGTCATCTATGAAAATTTGAACATCTTGGCCATGTTCTGATATAATCTCAACCCTGTTATGCAGGTGAGTGAGGACCCAAAAGCGGTTTAACAGAAACAGAGTCCTTTAATGTCAAAACACAGGGAAGACATAGATCCTCTTCAGATGTATTGAATGGCAAAATAGACAACCCGCAGAGAGGGCGACAAATAAATCATAAAGTCCTTCTGATATTACAGAAGAGTCCCCTTCTTAGCAGCAGAGGAGAATAGCAGGGTTAGCGGCGACAGACTGCTGGTCTCTCTGGGTAGGCGCGGGTTGTAGAGGACAGAGGTACCTGATCACACGTAGCATCAGAAGAACAGGCAGATTCCGACAGGACGAGACAAGGGTGAAGCAAACGAGATGATAGTTTGGTTCTGGCATGAGAAACTCAAACGAGAATCTGACAAAGACAGAAGCAGGAACAGAGAGAGAAATAGAGAACTAATCAGAGGGAAAAAAGGGAACAGGTGGGAAAAGGGTGAACGAGGTAGTTAGCGAAGATCAGGAACAGCTGGGGGAAGGAAAGGAAGAGAAGGTAACCTAATACGACCAGCAGGGGGAAACGAAGTGAAGAGAAAGAACAGGAACAAGACATAACATGACAATACATGACAGTACCCCCCCACTCACCGAGCGCCTCCTGGCGCACTCGAGGAGGAAACCTGGCGGCAACGGAGGAAATCATCGATCAGCGAACGGTCCAGCACGTCCCGAGAGGGAACCCAACTCCTTTCCTCAGGACCGTACCCCTCCCAATCCACTAGGTACTGATGACCACGGCCCCGAGGACGCATGTCCAAAATCTTACGGACCCTGTAGATAGGTGCGCCCTCGACAAGGATGGGGGAGACGAGCGGGGGCGCGAAGAACGGGCTTAATACAGGAGACATGGAAGATCGGGTGGACGCGACGAAGATATCGCGGGAGAAGAAGTCGCACTGCGACAGGATTAATGATCTGAGAAATACGGAACGGACCAATGAACCGCGGGGTCAACTTGCGAGAAGCTGTCTTAAGGGGAAGGTTTTGGGTGGAGAGCCATACTCTCTGACCGCGACAATATCTAGGACTCTTAGTTCTACGCTTATTAGCGGCTCTCACAGTCTGCGCCCTATAACGGCAAAGTGCAGACCTGACCCTCTTCCAGGTGCGCTCACAACGTTGGACAAACGCCTGAGCGGAGGGGACGCTGGACTCGGCGAGCTGAGACGAGAACAGCGAAGGCTGGTACCCGAGGCTACTCTGAAAAGGAGATAGCCCGGTCGCAGACGAAGGAAGCGAGTTGTGGGCGTATTCTGCCCAGGGAAGCTGTTCTGACCAAGATGCAGGGTTACGAAAAGAAAGACTGCGTAAGAGGCGACCAATAGTCTGATTGGCCCGTTCTGCTTGACCGTTAGACTGGGGGTGAAAGCCGGAAGAGAGACTGATGGAAGCCCCAATCAAACGGCAAAACTCCCTCCAAAATTGAGACGTGAATTGCGGACCCCTGTCCGAAACGACGTCTGACGGAAGGCCATGAATTCTGAAAACATTCTCGATGATGATTTGTGCCGTTTCTTTAGCAGAAGGGAGCTTAGCGAGGGGAATAAAATGAGCCGCCTTAGAGAACCTATCGACAACCGTCAGAATAACAGTCTTCCCCGCTGACGAAGGCAGTCCGGTGATAAAGTCTAAGGCGATGTGAGACCACGGTCGAGAGGGAATGGGAAGCGGTCTGAGACGGCCGGCAGGAGGAGAGTTACCGGACTTAGTCTGCGCGCAGACCGAACAAGCAGCCACTTAAAGCGACGCGTGTCACGCTCCCGAGTGGGCCACCAGAAACGCTGGCGAATGGAAGCAAGCGTACCCCGAACGCCGGGGTGGCCGGCTAACTTGGCAGAGTGAGCCCAGTGAAGAACGGCCAGACGAGTAGGAACGGGAACGAAAAGAAGGTTCCTAGGACAAGCGCGCGGCGACGGAGTGTGAGTGAGAGCTTGCTTTACCTGCCTCTCAATTCCCCAGACAGTCAACCCGACAACACGCCCCTCAGGGAGAATCCCCTCGGGGTCGGTGGAGGCTACTGAAGAACTGAAGAGACGAGATAAAGCATCAGGCTTGGTGTTCTTAGAGCCCGGACGATAAGAAATTACGAACTCGAAACGAGCAAAAAACAGCGCCCAACGAGCCTGACGCGCATGAAGTCGTTTGGCAGAACGGATGTACTCAAGGTTCCTATGGTCAGTCCAAACGACAAAAGGAACGGTCGCCCCCTCCAACCACTGTCGCCATTCGCCTAGGGCTAAGCGGATGGCGAGCAGTTCGCGGTTTCCCACATCATAGTTACGTTCCGACGGCGACAGGCGATGAGAAAAATACGCGCAAGGGTGGACCTTGTCGTCAGAAAGGGAGCGCTGAGAAAGAATGGCTCCCACGCCCACCTCTGACGCGTCAACCTCGACAACGAACTGTCTAGAGACGTCAGGTGTAACAAGGATAGGTGCGGATGTAAACCGATTCTTGAGGAGATCAAAAGCTCCCTGGGCGGAAACGGACCACTTAAAGCACGTCTTGACAGAAGTAAGGGCTGTGAGAGGAGCTGCCACCTGACCGAAATTACGGATGAAACGACGATAGAAATTCGCGAAGCCGAGAAAGCGCTGCAGCTCGACGCGTGACTTAGGGGCGGGCCAATCGATGACAGCTTGGACCTTAGCGGGATCCATCTTAATGCCTTCAGCGGAAATAACAGAACCGAGAAATGTGACGGAGGAGGCATGAAAAGAGCACTTCTCAGCCTTCACATAAAGACAATTCTCTAAAAGGCGCTGGAGGACACGTCGAACGTGCTGAACATGAATCTGGAGTGACGGTGAAAAAATCAGGATATCGTCAAGGTAAACGAAAACAAAGATGTTCAGCATGTCTCTCAGGACGTCATTCACTAATGCCTGAAAGACAGCTGGAGCGTTAGCGAGGCCGAAAGGAAGAACCCGGTATTCAAAGTGCCCTAACGGAGTGTTAAACGCCGTTTTCCACTCGTCCCCCTCCCTGATGCGCACGAGATGGTAAGCGTTACGAAGGTCCAACTTAGTGAAAAACCTGGCTCCCTGCAGGATCTCGAAGGCTGAAGACATAAGAGGAAGCGGATAACGATTCTTAACTGTTATGTCATTCAGCCCTCGATAATCAACGCAGGGGCGCAGGGACCCGTCCTTCTTCTTAACAAAAAAAAACCCCGCTCCGGCGGGAGAGGAGGAGGGGACTATGGTACCAGCGTCGAGAGCTACAGACAAATAATCCTCGAGAGCCTTACGTTCGGGAGCCGACAGAGAGTATAGTCTACCCCGGGGGGGAGTGGTTCCCGGAAGGAGATCAATACTACAATCATACGACCGGTGCGGAGGAAGAGAGGTGGCCCTGGACCGACTGAACACCGTGCGCAGATCGTGATATTCCTCCGGCACCCCCGTCAAATCACCAGGCTCCTCCTGTGAAGAAGAGACAGAGGAAACAGGAGGGATAGCAGACATTAAACATTTCACATGACAAGAGACGTTCCAGGAGAGGATAGAATTACTAGACCAATTAATAGAAGGATTATGACAAACTAGCCAGGGATGGCCCAAAACAACAGGTGTAAAAGGTGAACGAAAAATTTAAAAAGAAATGGTTTCGCTATGATTACCAGAGACAGTGAGGGTTAAAGGTAGCGTTTCACGCTGAATCCTGGGGAGAGGACTACCATCCAAAGCGAACAAGGCCGTGGGCTCCCCTAACTGTCTGAGAGGAATGTCATGTTCCCGAGCCCAGGTTTCGTCCATAAAACAGCCCTCCGCCCCAGAGTCTATCAAGGCACTGCAGGAAGCTGACGAACCGGTCCAGCGTAGATGGACCGACAAGGTAGTGCAGGATCTTGAAGGAGAGACCAGAGTAGTAGCGCTCACCAGTAGCCCTCCGCTTACTGATGAGCTCTGGCTTTTACTGGACATGAAGTGACAAAATGACCAGCGGAACCGCAATAGAGACAGAGGCGGTTGGTGATTCTCCGTTCCCTCTCCTTAGTCGAGATGCGGATACCCCCCAGCTGCATAGGCTCAGCACCCGAGCCGGCGGAGGAAGATGGTAGTGATGCGGAGAGGGGGGCAACGGATAACGCGAGCTCCTTTCCACGAGCTCGGTGACGAAGATCAACCCGTCGCTCTATGCGAATAGCGAGTTCAATCAAGGAATCCACGCTGGAAGGAACCTCCTGGGAGAGAATCTCATCCTTTACCTCCGCGCGGAGACCCTCCAGAAAACGAGCGAGCAAAGCCGGCTCGTTCCAGTCACTGGAGGCAGCAAGAGTGCGAAACTCAATAGAGTAATCTGTTATGGATCGATTACCTTGACATAGGGAAGACAGGGCCCTGGAAGCTTCCTCCCCAAAAACAGAACGATCAAAAACCCGTATCATCTCCTCCTTAAAGTCCTGATACTGGTTAGTACACTCAGCCCTCGCCTCCCAGATTGCCGTGCCCCACTCACGAGCCCGTCCAGTAAGGAGAGATATGACGTAGGCGATACGAGCTGTGCTCCTGGAGTAAGTGTTGGGCTGAGAGAAAACACAATATCACACTGGGTGAGGAACGAGCGGCATTCAGTGGGCTCCCCAGAGTAACACGGCGGGTTATTGATTCTGGGCTCCGGAGATTCGGAAGCCCTGGAAGTGGCCGGTGGATCGAGGCGGAGATGGTGAATCTGTTTTGTGAGGTCGGAGACTTGGGCGGCCAGGGTCTCAACGGCATGTCGAGCAGCAGACAATTCCTGCTCGTGTCTGCCTAGCATCGCTCCCTGGATCTCGACGGCTGAGTGGAGAGGATCCGAAGTCGCTGGGTCCATTCTTGGTCAGATTCTTCTGTTATGCAGGTGAGTGAGGACCCAAAAGCGGTTTAACAGAAACAGAGTCCTTTAATGTCAAAACACAGGGAAGACATAGATCCTCTTCAGATGTATTGAATGGCAAAATAGACAACCCGCAGAGAGGGCGACAAATAAATCATAAAGTCCTTCTGATATTACAGAAGAGTCCCCTTCTTAGCAGCAGAGGAGAATAGCAGGGTTAGCGGCGACAGACTGCTGGTCTCTCTGGGTAGGCGCGGGTTGTAGAGGACAGAGGTACCTGATCACACGTAGCATCAGAAAAACAGGCAGATTCCGACAGGACGAGACAAGGATGAAGCAAACGAGACGATAGTTTGGTTCTGGCATGAGAAACTCAAACGAGAATCTGACAAAGACAGAAGCAGGAACAGAGAGAGAAATAGAGAACTAATCAGAGGGAAAAAAGGGAACAGGTGGAAAAAGGGTGAACGAGGTAGTTAGAGAAGATCAGGAACAGCTGGGGGAAGGAAAGGAAGAGAAGTTAACCTAATACGACCAGCAGGGGGAAACGAAGTGAAGAGAAAGAACAGGAACAAGACATAACATGACAATACATGACAAACCCGGCACAGCCAGAAGAGGACTGGTCACCCCTCAGAGCCTGGTTCCACTCTATTTTTCTTCCTAGGTTCCTGCCTTTCTAGGGAGTTTTTCCTAGCTACCGTGCTTGTACATCTGCATTGCTTGCTGTTTGCGGTTTTAGGCTGGGTTTCTGTATAGAACTTTGTGACATTGGCTGATGTAAAAAGGGCTTTATAAATACATTTGATTGGCTTTATAAATACATTTACAAAAAATATTAGCCTCTTAATCAGCTTATCTGACATAACATATGAGACAGCTTTGCTTGTTAAATTACAGTTTTGGATTCTGCTTGATATCATGTGATGTAAACTCAAATTGGGCATACATTGGATCTGATTGGTCTGTTGGTTTGACCAATGTGCTCTCAACATCAGAGGTGTGAGGTTTGATCCCCACATTACTGACTGTGTTGCTTTGGATAAAAGCATCAGCCAAATAACCATTCAATTTATACAGTATATACATCATACATGGTCCTTTCCAGCACCAGTTCCAGCAACTATGGTGAGTGCATAACCAGGCCAGCATGATACAGCTAGGCTCGGCTCAGTAGAGTGAAAAGGACATCAGTCAGTCAGTGAGGCCTGGCCAATGTTTGGACAACAAAGTCCTGTGATTGACTGGCCTGGACCTGGGCAGCTCCCCAAAAGTCAGAGGTCATCATATCAGCCTTACACATAGACTTTGTAACTCTCCCATTATGGCGTCAGTGAGAGCATGGGCTGTGCCATTGAGGCCATGTCCATCCTGAAGTAGTCCATTCACTACTTCTACTACTTCTATGACGGTGCACACAGCCACCTAGAGTGTGTTGTTTGATTAGTTATAAAACCAAGGTTGGCGATATTACCTGCAGTTATGGAATGTTTCCTCACTAGTATAATTCATTCACCCTCCTGGTGACCTGGATGGAATTAGGAAGTCCCACCCAGTTGACTATTTCAACATGAAAGTCCTCAATGGCGCTGCTCATGCTAAAATGGACTTTTTGGCACTAGAGTCCTCTATCTATCTCTATGGCTTTACCCAGGATTACCAGGGGGCTAAACTGCGAACATCTTTGGAATGCCACTGTCACTGAACACAACGTTTCAACAGCTCAATCACTGATAGATAGCATCTGGGTCAATAAGGTAAAAATGCTGGACATGGCTGAAGATGTTAGCCAATATACTTTGGTGGTATATTTGGAGGCTCCTGAATGGCGAAGCGGTCTAAGGCACTGCATCTCAACACTAGAGGAGTCACGACAGACACTGGTTCAATTCCAGACTGTACCACAAGCAGCCATGATTAGGAGTCCGATAGGGCGGCGCACAATTGGCCCAGCGTCGCCCGGGTTTGGCCAGAGTAGGCAGTCATTGTAAATAGAATTTGTTCTTAACTGACTTGCCTAGTTAAATAAAGGTTAAAAAAAATATACATTAAGAAATATATATACCGTATACCAAGGTTTTTGGAAAAAGACACAGGATGGTTTTTCAATACCGTCAAAACGAGTTCTTTGAAGTTTTTCAACAAATGTGAATATTTATAGCTACTTTTTAAGTTAATACCTGCTGTCAACTTGTGCAATATGTTAGAAGACAAAGCAGATTACGTTCTCCATTTCACTTGTCACATTATCTTACATTATGAAGTTTACCGTAGTTCCCCAGAACAGTTGAGCCAGTCATGCTTTTGTTTGTATATAGCACAACGGGAGAAAGAGGGAGCTGGTGAGTCCATTGATCACATGAGGTGATGAAGTTACACGTATGCAATTCATTACTAAATGTTTGCCATCAGATATCTTATAACGGCTTTCTGCTGTGTTTGAAAGTCAAAGAGCTCTGGATTAGTTTTTTCCCCCTGTCCTTCCTACAATAAATGATTTATACTCCGTTCTTCTCCCCTCTGCTCCATGTACACATGCTGCTCTTCCTTCAGAGAAGCATGCATCACAACTTTGTTCATATTATGTACAATTTCTCTCATTCACTTTCTCTTCTAAATGTCCACACTCACCAAAAATGACATTCAGGAGCTACTAGTTAGGCTTGTATAACTTAATGAGATGAATTTGCCTATCTTTACAATTAGTTTATGGTAGTTTTTGATCGTTAGCATTTAGCCAACATCATCTATGTGATTTTGCTATTAGTTTGTGCTAATTTTGTTAGCATTCTAGTAATAGAGGCAAAAATGAGATTTTCTTGTGTTTATAGCGCCCCCTTGTGTGCTATGCCAGTAATAACGTAAATCCCGGGATGATAGAAGGACAGTATGACGATATAAAAATCTGGATACAGCCCAAGCCTATTAGCCAACTACCCTTTAGCAGTTCAGGTAGCATTACTCAGCGTTTTGCGGACTCGGGTTATGCAGAGAATGTTGTGTAAATAGGATGAGAGTGATTGTGAATTGATTGAACAGTAAAAGTAGTTTAACTGATCGATGCATTCTCTGTGTGGCACATATATTAGTAAAAGTGTCTATTTGAGGGTTTTTGGTTCATCTCCAGAGAGTTTGGTTGGAATGTTCTTGTTTGTACTATTTCGAGTAACCCTCCCCCCCACAGTCAATGGGATTCAGCTTATGCTAGCCTTCAAAAGCCCTTCAAAATAGCTAATTAGAATCAATGCTCGAAAGTTTGGAGAAAAAGGTTGGAGGATGGCACACAATCATACTAAGTACTTCAATAACCATTTGAAAACACCTTACTAGCACCTTACTACATTGCCTTCCACCCCAGTCGGGTTAAAATGCTTGTCTGCATTACCAAATCTGCTTGTGACTTTGTTGAAAGTTTATAAGTCAAACTTTCCCTTTAATAATTAACCACAGGTCATGAACGTGATTCCTTTCTAGATCAGGAGAGATTGGTGATGTTGATTTCCAACCCCCCGTGGCTTTTTCCACACTAATATCTAACCTTTTTATGAGCTACGACACACACACGCACACACACACACACTCAGCTGAGGACACAATGTAAGCGTATCGTCTTATGAACCATTCTCAAGGTGTATGTACTAATGTTATAACACCCAGTACCTCTGACACTAAACCAGGAGGTAGGCAACTGAGTGGATCCAACAAGTCACTCACTCCATTCCAGCTACTCAGAGCCACTCAAAGGTGAGAAGATAATCACAAAAACTCTCTATCTTCAGCATCTCTCATTATTTGCAGTGCTTCCTCAAACCATGTTGAATCCTAATAGGCCCCTACTAAACGTAATCAGATGGGAGTGTGGACTGATAGCAACTAAAGAAGGTGACACAATCAGAACAATGGAGTTTGACCAATGCGGTTGACTGATAAGATATGCAGTCGCAGTGTGACTCAGATGACTAATCTCTGTATTGGAGAGTAGAGGTGTAATAATAAATGTAGAGATACGGAGCAGCTTTGTAATATAAGATATATAGCTGCTGGTTGTAGCTTGAATCTTATTTGTACAAAGATAGATAGCAAGTAATTGATATCAAATCAAGTGGCATTTCGGTGGTATTTCAGGAAAAAAATAACCCAAGTACTGTTACAAAATGGTATTTCAGGAAAGAAAATAACCCAAGTACTGTTACAAAATGGGAATAGAGGGGCATGAACAAACTACACGCCTGAATGTGTCCACACAAATAACATGTCTCAGAATTGAAGTCGGCATGTTCTTAAATGGGCCTAAAACAACAAAAAAACTTCAGTACGCCACTCTTGGTAACTTTTAATCGTATGCATGCTTACAGTACTAATTCCCGGGTGCACTACAAATCCTCTAGCTATCATTTTTACAACTGTCCTCCTCCAACTTCCCCCCTTCAGTGTGATGGTAGACCTATAGCCAGAGGGCATCCTAAAGAGAGAGCTCTGTCATTACTATAGTGCCAACCCATCCACCACACCCTACTGTGGTCCAGACACAGATACTATAGCTGGATCCAGACACACCTGGCTCTATATAATGATGAGTTCACTTTGGAGGTGTAAAAGTCACTGTCTTAAAATGAGGCTTTAGCTACAGTCAAAATCCCACAGTGGTGTGGTGCTATGAGTGTAAATCAATTCTTTCTCTCGGGTGCAGGGTAATAATTATGCAAAATGGACCCCCTGACACTGTTTTCTGCTACCAAAATGGTTGATCATTTCCCAGAGAGAACAGTGTTAGCACAGCTCGACTCAAGGTATCATTCATTAGATCACACTGTAGCAAAAAAAAGTGGTTTTTTATTGGACAAGTTCAGGTAGTCCATCCCTGTTTCAGTCCATTTTCTTCTATTTGGTGTATTAATGAATATGACCCATCTTGGTTCTGTTGACCTCTTCACTGGGTCTCTGTCTTTCACAGTGTCACATAAAAATCGCAGGTGAGAAATCCTATTGGTATGGTAAAGGTGGTTTGGATTCCATTTGGGAACCCTTGCATATTATTGTACCAGAGTGTTAACACCACCTAATGTTATGAGCTCTAATGAGATTTCACTCTTCATGCTGGGAGCAAATGGGATTGACACCTTTGCTTTGAATTTGTTTGACGTGTTAAATACATATAATAGATATATTTGTTGCATTTGGAGATCCCCAACATGGTAAGGCCAACAAGTAGGTACAAGCTTCTCCAATGGCTTTGGAGAAAGGAAATTCCACAGTTACTGGAATTACTCAAAGTGTTTCACTTTAAAATATAGGCCAAACAAAAACCACTGATTTCAAAGTGTAACAAACCATACAACTCTATGTCCAATTACAACATTGAACAATTTACACAGTAAATAATACAAATAAAACATTTACTGGAAAATCTGTGCAGATGCAAAGTTTGGTAACAGAATAACTAGGGCTGAGAATAGCCAAGGACCCCACGATACGATATTTTCACGATACTTAGGTGAGAATACAATATGTATTGCGATTCTCACGATTCTTATGATTCTATATGTATTGCGATTTAATGTTCCAAACATATTGCTCACCATATGTCTGCTGCAGAGGGACAAGAGAGAACCATGAGCAAAGAAGTGTTGATCAGTCATGGAAATAAAAGGGCTGAAAACAAATTGGGTCCCTATTTAAAAAGAAGATGGAGAACAAGCTATGAAGGAAAATACTGCAGTTTTGGTGCATGTACAGCAAACTAGCGTAAAAATAACATTATGATACTGTCAAAATTATACGAAACGATATATCATAAAAAATGATATCCCGATATCATTTACATTTACATTTAAGTCATTTAGCAGACGCTCTTATCCAGAGCGACTTACAAATTGGTGCTTTCACCTTATGACATCCAATATGTATACATTTTTTCCACCATCACCAAGAATAATGGTAAAACTTCTCTCAGTTTTATTCTGTTACTGAACTTTGTATCTGCACAGTTCCTCCTGTAAATAGGGTTTTGTCAAATGTTTGTGCATAGAGTTAAATGGTTTGTTAAACTTTGAAGTCAATGGTTTTAGTTTGGTATACATTTTAAATTCTTATCATAATTCCTTTTACCATGGAATTTGCCCAAGAATTGGAATTCTTCTAAAAGCAAACAATTACTCAAGTTCTCAAGTATTCATGCATATCAATTAAAAGTGTGTTTCTTGTATGTGTTTACTAGAATGGCGAAAAGTTTAACAGTGCATCAAAATCTGATTTTGATTTCAAGTAACACAAAAATATACAGACAAAAAGGACAAACCAAGAGGGCATGTAATGTCTTCTGGTCTATTTGAACCCACAAAACTGCACCTCAAACATTTTCTACTGATGACATGATTGTTATTGCAATTAGAGGCATTGAATTCGGGCTTGAGGGCGACCCGAGCATGTTGGCATGACTATGCTTTGGAGAAAGAGGCGTCAGCCATTGTCATTCATTTCAATGACAATGGCCTGGAATTTCTGTAATGTGAACCTCTTGAGCAAAGACCGTTAGGAATGAAAGGAGAGTAGGTGAGAAAACTAATAATGTTAACGGTTTAACAAAGTAACTATCACGTAGATTGGCCAGTGATAGTAGTTTACTGGTGATGCAACATGTTGTATATTAAAATGGGGAGACGACTTTCTAATTACTTAGAAAGCTCCTGTTTGTAAATTATAAACTTAATGGCTGAATTATTATGCCACAAGTGTCCAATTTCAACACCAACACCCCATGGTTAAGCCTATTACTTTTCACTCAATTTATGCAATACATATGATTTATTCTGGCAAATGTAAATAATAGTAAAATAGTCATTAGGCCTACTCCAAGTGTATTATAGCCATCAATAAAACAAAGTATAACGTTACTATTTCTAATCCTCCACTTATGCTTTGCATTAATTAAAGTGCATATTCATTACATTGCATAAATAATTACAAAATGCTTTGCCTCGGATGCACTGAGACCTCGTGCTGAATGAACATTCAGTCAAAATGCAGTCAAATGGAAAATTATTATTTCCAGCTCACCTCTTTGCTGGCAGTCCGCGGAGGATGCCCACAGCAGCACAATTGCACAGAAGAAGAGCTTCATCTTTCTCAACACATTTGGGTTGGGTTCTAATAAATATCTCCAATAATACGTTAGGAATATATTTTCTAATGTTTACAGGAAATTATAGACTAAAGTTGTTGTCTTTTTGTCTTTTTATCTCTCCTCTCATTCATTCAGCTAACTTTTGTCTCAACTTTTTCATTCTGTCCCGCTACAAAGTCGCTGGCTGGACCGCACCATTTGGTGAGGAGCAGAGGGGTGTGACCAAATTGCACAACTTTAAAAGAGTAGGCCTTTAATTCCCCTATAAAAGCCGAAGGAAACACTGGGTCAACTACATAGAAGCAGGCCTTTAGTATACAGTACCAGGTGGTAGAATTCTGCAACCATGAACTACAGCCCATGTAAATATTGAAGCATGATAATGAAACTGGAATGGAAAGCATAATTGAGTCACCATTATTTAGGGCATTCAATAACCACAATCAACTGTACAAAGTATATGTAATAAAGGCTTCTGTTTGTATCAAACATGTCTTCCAGATTAAATGCATAATGTTATCAACAAAGAGAAACAAAACTAAGCAATTTATAATTCTGGATATTAAAAACTGTTAGCGAAATGAAAGTTTGCTCCATTTAGCTACTTTACCAATTATGATATAATTCCTAGAGGGCCTCATTTTTGGGTCAGGGGTGTGTGTATTACTGCCCTCATGTGGACACAATGAATATATATGGGAATGACAATAGGGCCAACACTACTGCAGTAATACAAGAGACCAGCAGTGTGAATAGTCAGGAGTCTTAGGGGGAGTCTACATGACGTATCACTAAGAGCTATAGATTTTATGATGATGATTTGTGTTTCTATAGGGCTTTTCTTCAACTTGAAGCATTTCATATTGTATTGGGGCAGAACTCACCTCTTATCTCCACTACTAAAATTGTTCCACAACTACGTTTGTGCTTCGTATCTATTCACACAATAAAGTATCTGGGGCAGTTGAAACATTCTGTTGTTGACATAAGAACCTAGACTGAGTGCACATAACATTAGGAAGACAAAAAATGTAAGTGCCTTTGAATAGGATATGGTAGTAGGTGCCAGGCACACCGGTTTTAGTGTGTCAAGAACTGCAATGCTGCTGGGTCCATCACCCAAATAACATCCAGCCAACTTAGCACAACGGTGGGAAGTATTGGAGTCAACATAGAGTCCATGCCCCAGTGAATTAAGGCTGTTCTGAGGGCAAAAGGGGGGCAGGATTTTATAGAAAGTATCTCTGCAATGTTTTATGTGACAATGTCCTCACACCTCACCCTTTTTGTAGAATGAATGACTTCAGTGACTTATTGATAAATGCCAATGCCATGCCATTGTGCATGATAACACCGGATGACAGAGACATAACAGACATGATTTTTCATCATACAGATAATCACATATGTGACAATGTCTTCTTTTCCCTCTGTGCATGGACAGTGAGTAGAGAAATTATTGCTGTCACCATCCCTGTCTAATGAGCCTGTAAAGCACAAACATGACCTAGTTTGACAATGGCCCCGTATCTACTTCCCCAGAGTCAGATGAACTTGTGAATAGCATTTTTATGACTATGTGTCCAGTATGAAGGAAGTTAGAAGTAGTTTCGCGAGCCAATGCTAACTAGCATTTGCACGATGACTGGAAACTCTATGGGTTTCTGCTAGCATGCTATTCCTATGCTAACACCGATTCCTGGAAATGATAATGGTTTAGGTGTGTATAGATCAGGACAGTAGCAATCAACACTAATAGAGATATGGGTACAGGAAGGTGATCCCACCGGGCACACACTGGTTGAATCAACATTGTTTGCATGTAATTTCAATTAAATTACATTGAACCAACAATGGAATTGACATTGAATTGTGGGTTGAAACTCCCCTATAGAGTTATGGCATTAATGAAGCTTCACCAGCTTGCCTAATATAACCACCAGGTATCTCTTGTGTGAAGATACTTGGGGAAACCAGATGGAAGGTTTGAGTGATGCCAGTGGAGACCCGTCATTCAGGGAAGGTGGGGCAGAGCTAAACAAAGAAATATAGTACATACAGTACCAGTCAAAAGTTTAGGCACAGCTACTCATACAAGGGTTTTTCTTTATTTTGACTATATTCTACATTGCAGAATAATAGTGAAGACATCAAAACTATGAAATAACACATATGGAATCATGTAGCAACCAAAAAAGTATATAAAATATATATATTTTATGTTTGAGATTCTTCAAAGTAGCCACCCTTTGCCATATTTTCCACTGGCTGCCCCACCACCACAGAAAGCACCGAGCTAGGCAGAAACACCTACATTTTGGAGCTGCCTTACTCAAGAAAGCAAAAAAGAGATACGGTTTATATGCGGCTTTATTAAATAAAATATATTTTTTAATTATTGTTTGCAAACTGAGATGTGACATGTATTAATGCCAAAATAGCATGCAAAACAGCTATTTTTGCATTAATACATGCATATATACAGTATGAAATAACACTGATGAGTCCAAATTTAAGATTTTTGGTTGCGGTTGGTTTTTGTGAGACGCAGAGTAGGTGAACGGATGATCTCTGCATGAGTGGAATCATGGAGGAGGAGGTGTGATGGTGTGGGGGTGCTTTGCTTGTGACACTGTCAATGATTTATTTAGAATTGAAAACACACTTAACCAGCATGACTACTACAGCATTCTGCAGCGATACGCCATCCCATCTGGTTTGCGCTTAGTGGGACTATCATTTATTTTTCAACAGGACAATAACCCAAAACACACCTCCACGCTGTGTAAGTGCTATTTGACCAAGAAGGAGAGTGATGGTGCTGCATCAGATGACCTGGCCTCCACAATCACCCGACCTAAACCCAATTGAGATGGTTTGGGATGAGTTGGACCGCAAAGTGAAGGAAAAACAGTCAACAAGTGCTCAGCATATGTGGGAACTCCTTCAAGACTTTTGGAAATCATTCCAGGTGAAGCTGGTTGAGAGAATGCCAAGAGTGTGCAAAGCTGTCAACAAGGCAAAGGGTGGCTACATTGAAGAATATAAAATACATTTTGTTTAACACTTTTTTGGTTACTACAATTCTATATGTGTTATTTCATATTGTATATATACATTTTTTGTTGCCTGTTTTGCCTGTTATTTTGGCATTAATATGTGTCACAAATCAGTTTGCTAACAATACAAAAATATATATCTTTGAGTTAATAAAGGGTCTCTTTTTTGATTTCTTGTGTAAGGCTGCTCCAAAATGCAGGTGTTTCAGCCTAGCTCAGTGCTTTCTGTGGTGGTTGGCCATCCAGTAGAAAATACGGAGCGTAGGGGTTGGTAATGTTCTCTGGTTGCGCCGTGATTGGCTCAGTGTTCTGTCACTCATGGGGACACTACGTCACAGCAAAATCTACAGGGAGAGCTTGAAAATTCAAGCCCCTTGGATGCTAATATAGATTTACATTAGAAGTGCCCATCCAAGAAGGCTAAAGGTAATTGGCCACAGATAAAAGGATGTCAAGTCACCTTATATCTACCATACCTTTGATTGGACTGATCATGTCAACATCATACTTTCAAAATCTTAGCTAGCAAGCTAGACAAGCAGTCATCGTCATGAATCAATTCGAAAATCTACAGGCCAATCCTTTTCAATCTTTGTCATTTTATTTGAAATGATAGATAAAATGTATCGGTGCTCATCGACCATTGGACATAAACATTACACAACAAGTTGGAAATCACAAATTCAACAATGAGTGGTTTGGAAGGAGTCAGTGGCTAACTACAAGTGTTGCAAAGCAATCACTAGCCTGTTATTCAGTGGAGTGGGTGTGTGATCCAAGTCTGGGTTTCCAAGCTTAAAAGGTAACATGACTTCTGCCGCTTTCAAAACAACTAGAAACTCGGAACTGGGAAATCTCAGACTTCAGTGAGTTCAAGACAACTGTGAACTAGCTCCGACTGGGAAAATACATTTTAAATGGTCATCCAACTCGGAATTCCAAGTCACGAACTCGGCCTCTTTCTAGAGCTCCGACCTGAAGATCACTGACGTCATGATTCAACCTTGTTTTTTTCAGAGTTGTCTTGAAAGCACCATAAATCTAGAGAATTCCAGACTGGATGACAAAGTTTGATTAAAAAATTTGCCCACAAGAAGGACTGCCGCGCCAACTTCCCATTCAAGTGAACACAGCACAACAAGGTGAGTCCTAAAATGTATTGTATGCTGCTGCATAAATTACATAATATGCAAGGAAAAAATGTATACTATAGCTAGGAAAATAATATTAAGTGTGTGTTGTGAAGTAAGCTGTTAGTAGCCCATGTGCGTCACCCTAATAATTTGGTCCCTTTCCCCTCATAACTTAGCCTACCGTTCTGACTTGGAGGTGCACATGTAGCCTATAGCCTGTTTTAGACAAATGTAATCATTGAATGTTGTAAGAGCTTTCTTTATCTGCTTCCGAGTGACGCAGGGGTCGAAGGCACTGCATATCAGTACAAGAGGTGTCACTACAGTCCCTGGTTCAATTCCAGGCTGTATCATATCCGGCCATGATTGGGAGTCACACAGTTGTCCGGGTTTGGCCAGGGTAGGCCATCATTGTAAATTAGAATTTGTTCTTACAGTTTTTCTCAGTCGCTTTGGAGCATTTTTCACATCATCCGTAACATGTGCAAAATAATAAGTGCATTTCTCAGAACAATTTGTACAAACTGCAATATACAATATATATGTTTCTAAAGCTAGTCAGTCACTAAAAATCCTTAGTACATCTCTCAAAAGTAAATATTCATGCCAATGATCATGTCAGTGTCATCAGAATGATAAGTCATTGAGTCATTGTTCACGAACAAGGTCGTCAAAATGTTTAGGCATGTTGTCAATGTAACTGTGTACTTTGACAGTATTACCTGATGTAAACTTAGGCTACAGTTTGGATGACAGCTACTGTATTGAAAATGCACAAGGCTGCACTTCTATGGCATATATCAATTTTAACAGTGCTATTTACTTATTACTGTATGTGGGTTATTGATTGAAAGAGACTGGACAACCCAAGAGGCACAAAGGAAAAAAAACTCAATTAGAAAGAAACACCGGAAACTACCCCTAAGGCACAACTTTGCCCGCAGCACTGTTGTGCTGTCTCTACACATCCAGACGTTCCTGTCTGTCGGCCCACATATTCTCATCCACATCACACCGGATATTTTCCCTTCCAATGCAACGTGGAAAGAATCTTTTGGAATGCCTTATCCATCCTCTGCAGGCGTCTACTGTGATGTCCTCACATGCTGCATCCATTGCAGCCAGCAGGGTCATCTATGTGTGTGGCTAACGATCGTACACCTTCCACCTCCATGCTGAAAATAACTCCTCAATTTGCTTAAGGAATGGTGAATAAGGTGGGAGGAATTTTATGAGCATCCTCGGGTGGGTCACAAACCATTGCCTTATGTTTGATCGATGGAAACTCACATTATCACAAATGACCACATACTTTGGCAAATCCTCTCTAAACAGACCCCTCTCATCATCAGGGATGAGAGCCCTGTAGAGAGTCTCTAAAAAGTTGAGTAGATGCTGGGTGTTGTATGGCCCTATAAGGGGGATATGGGTTAGGACACCATGCTCCGAAATAGCAGCACACATGGTGATATTTCCTCCCCGTTGGCCTGGCAAATCCACAGTAGCTCTGTGACCGATGATATTCCGACCCCGTCTTCTGCATGTGGGAGGGTTAACTTGATTCCAACTCCATTATACACTATATCCCAGAACACACAGTTGAATTTGTTTTGGTAAGGAAGAGTGACATAACATGTACATATATTGCATGTTCCTTCCACCTTCCACCAGGCTATGAGGGGTGGCCAGTCCTCTTCTGGCTGTGCCGGGTGGAGATTATAAACCTAGAGAGGAACCAGGCTATGAGGGGTGGCCAGTCCTCTTCTGGCTGTGCCGGGTGGAGATTATAAACCTAGAGAGGAACCAGGCTATGAGGGGTGGCCAGTCCTCTTCTGGCTGTGCCGGGTGGAGATTATAAACCTAGAGAGGAACCAGGCTATGTGGGGTGGCCAGTCCTCTTCTGGCTGTGCCAGGTGGAGCCTATGTCCTCTTCTGCCTCTTCCTCTGTTTTGCCTTCCACCATGCATCCTTGCTCCTCTTCTTCCTCCTCCTCTTGGCTGTTGACCCTGTTCATTTCCTGGTCCATCCATTATTGGAAAATTGCAACTCTGTGTTTTTGGTCTGTCTATATATGCTTGCCAATTGATTCTTCATGAGATGCACCTTTGAGAAATTTAGACAACTGGTTGATTGTTGGTTGAACTAACACTTTACATTCCTTCATGAGTGAGGGTCAATTTCACCTGCACGATTCATCAATTCACGTTTTTGTACAAAAGGTCTAATAGAAATGTGTAAAACTATGCTTGACAGTTTATGACAAATAGTTCAACAATTGTGCATGTAATGGCTTATGCAAGGAACTAATGCCTAGATGTTTTGAGGGGTAAGACTATTCAACAGAGAACCATCTACTACATTTTGATCAACATGACATGAGCAATTGATAATGTGTAAAAAAGCTGACACTTGTACATTATCAATTGCAATTTGCTCTAAAGGAATAAGAAATTGCTTTAATGATGTGCACAAGTGACTAGATGATTTGGAATTTGTACAAGTAGTTTCAAGAATTGCACTTTTGATCTAAGAAATGCACCAAAGCGACTGAGAAAAACTGTAACTAACTTGCCTAGTTCAATAAAAATGATATGCCCCTTTTACTTATCCTACGGTTCTGACTTGGTGTACAGGGAGAATACTGTAAGAACGACTCATGTTCTGAATTGTGTTGCTGTACATTTCAAAAGTGCTGAACAAATAGTTATATTGACTACTGTGCGTCCATCCTAGCGAGCTCATTAAAGTCTTAATCGAAATTACGGATTGCCTCTTATCCATTCGTCGTTCTCTTATGCCATAGTTTGTACATCTCAATTGTCAGTAGAAACCACATTTGTTTAAGCAAGTCAACTATATCAGCTAAATGAGGCTGAATGAACTGTTTCGCTGCCAGACAACGGTCCGCTGATAGCCAGGTATAGCGGAGGTAAGGATTCACTCCATGGTGCTGAAAAGAAAGCTCTACTGTTGGGACAGCTTTATGTGGGCCCTAAACGTTTGTGTGCACTGTTTGTCACTGTTATAGTGCAATTAATGTATTGTTTAGTGTTGTGTTGTGTTGTGTAGTGGCTTTGCTGGCATGCATCTTACAGTAACAATTTAGTTTGCCCCAAAAAAGATTTACATGCTAAAATCGACACTGAGTGATGCATGTTTTAACCAGGATGTTTAGTCTGTATCTGTATCTACAGCAGCTTTTATCAGGGAGGAACATATTAGGCCAGACTGAGGAAAGAGGTTAGTGGGTGTTTGTATAAATATAAGGGACATTGAACATAACCACCATAGGTACAGACAGACAGACAGACAGACAGACAGACAGACAGACAGACAGACAGACAGACAGACAGACAGACAGACAGACAGACAGACAGACAGACAGACAGACAGACAGACAGACAGACAGACAGACAGACAGACAGACAGACAGACAGACGGTTCTATTGATAAGGGGACAAGGGTTTAAAGCAGGTACACTATCATTGCTCCGTTCAGAAGAGGGCTCTATGTTATGACTTCATGGCTTGATTATCTGCAAGAGAATGGGACAGCGAGTTTATAAACAGGGCCCAGAAGGTCAGTGTCTGGTCTGGATGCGCCTTATCTGTCATACAGAGGAGATGGATAGAGGCATGAAAGCACAGTCCCAAAGACACAGTATTATTCTGATATTAGTATAGCAATGTAGTAGCGTAGTTCTGAACCAATGGGTTAGCGACATAATATCCCCTGTGACTTGCAATGTATTCTATTGTTATGTATTTATTGTGACCAATGCAATATGTGTTTTGACCTTTTGCCTGTCCATGACCATTCTCTTGCCGACCCCTTTGGATTATTAAACATTGTAAGACTCCAACCATCTGCCTCCTGTGTCTGCATCTGGGTCTCACCTTGTGCCATGATACTCTCAAGGAGCCACACAGTGGTCACAACCGCTGAGGTGTCACTATGCCTTCCTTTGCAGATTAGGACTGGGTTGGACAGGGCTAGGGCATGGTGAAACCTCATTTCTAGGTTAGAGGATAAATGTCTTGGTTTGAGGGAAAAGGTGGAGCAGTACACCATACTGGACAAGAGCAATCTGCACTCTGATCTGCTGCGCCATCTTGTGGTGATTTGGGATTAGTCGTACACATTCACTGTCATCATCAGTAGTACTTCAGAGTCATCTAACAACATTTCTAGACTGTAAAAATACTCAAACTTGACCTGTGTCAAGTGCTGTCTCTACCTCTTTCCTCCTTTTTCTCAATTTCTTTCTCTCTCTCTCTCGTCTTTTCAATGAAGTGTAATCACATCTGTCCCTACTCTACGTCTTTCTCTGTCTGGGGGGAATCAGAGAGTCATAATGAGTCAGGCTGAGGCTTGGAGGCTGCTCTTCATTAGCCATGGAAGCAGCAGCTGAAGCCCATTTGCAGATCCTCACCGTTGGCACCATTATCCCGCTCTGCAAGTCCTGCCTGGCACTGGCACCGAACGGCCGCTCTACCAATTTGGGTGCCCATGGGTAGTGGCCGCTTTTTCCAGCTGGTCCTCCACTGCTAATGGCACCAGGGCAGGACATGTGTGTATGCAGAAAGAGCCCAGGTACCTCAATCACATCAATCAGACGCTGAAGTGGAACTCCGGGAGCTGGCTCATTGACTCATCTGAGGATACTAGTGTCTGTCAGGTGATGTCATTAAGATGGTTGAAGTCATGTGAAGTCCGGCAGACAGACAGAGTAACAGATTAATGTAATGAACAGAGGTAAAACACAGCATATCTATCTACCTTCCCTCTCCGGTGAGGCTCCATGCTCGACTGTGTTTGTAATGTGTGTGTCTCCCCAGGTGGGGCCTAGTTAGGCTGCACAGCAGTACTTCATCATCATGGCGAGCGCCTGTCAGAAGAACAATTGTTTTTTATCCTCAGATGCTGTTTCAACAGGCCAAACCCGATTTGGGTACTTTGTAACTGCATTAACCGTATACTGTGGTCATACGTCACTTTCCCCCACCACCTCTCAGGGAACATTACAAATGGCATCTTTATGTTGTGTCATAGCCTGTGGGGCTGATATCCTCCTTTCTATTCATCATACCACTCTATCTGCACATTCTTTTTATTCTATTTGCCTCTTGTTATGGCTGCAGAGTTAGATTAAGAAATTACACTTCAGATATTAAATAGTCCCCTGCTGAATATAGGGATGAATAAAAATTGAAAATGTGGTTTAAGTCGTGGGAGAATGTGGGAAATTGAAAATATTTCATAGCTAATAGAATCAGTGCACCGGGAGACTCTGAACCATTACAGGAACTAAGAGGAATTGGCACAACTGTGGTGGCCTAAGGTATAGATACTTGTCTGTTTCATGCATTCAGGGGATCCCCTTACTGTGCAGGCTGGTGTGCCTGGGGAGAATGGGTGTAGCGACCGTGGCCTAAACCAAAGTAGTGATGGGGAAAAGAAGCTTCCCAAAGCATTGGGGCTTTCCAGCCAATTGTGTCGAAAATAGGTTAATTACTCGAGGCTATGATCAACCTGATCTTCAAAATCATTTAGAGCAGCCAAATGATTCTAGATCAGGCCCCACACGCCCTAGTACGTGTGCAGTGTAGCCTTCTTGGTCACGTACACATATTTTGCCAATGTTATGCTTATGTTTCTAGTCCCAACAGAGCAGTATACCTAACAACACAAAACAATACACCATAAATATATATACATATTCCAGACTCTGACAGACTCTGACATGCTCATTCTGATATTTCTTCATTTTAGTGTATTGTTTTGTATTGTTAGGTATAGTACGGTGTGCCAGTTCTGGACTACACTGTTGAGTATTGTATGTCTCAGTCATGTTTTGAGTTGTTATGTATTTGAAAAAATATCCATAGTCAATAAGAGTTCATTGTAGTTTCATTAGGCTTGACTATTGGGTTTGAAAGGATTTATTTGTATCGTAGGCCTGCCCCACACCCCCTCTTCGGAAAACAAGTTTATATTATATATGTTTGTATAAAACGGTGTGTATAGACAGTATGGACAGTATATGACTAGGAAAGGTGTGTACAGCAGTAGTTATATAGGATGAGCCATGACTGGAATACAGCATATACACATATGAATTGAGTAAAACAGTATTTAAACAGTATTTAAGTGTTCAATGACTTTGTAAATAAGGCAGCAGTCTCTAAGGTGCAGGGTGGAGCACCAGCTAGTAACAGTGACTAAGTTCAGGGTAGGGTACTGGGCTGAGGCCGGTTAGTGATGACTATTTAAGTCTGATGGCCTGGAGATTCTGTTTCTGTTTTTCAGTCTCTCGGTCCCAGCTTTTGATGGTCCTCAGAGCATGTGCAGACCAGCTGACTAGAGTCCACAAAATGTCCACCATTCTTCCTGTATCCTGTATTCTTCCTGTATCCAAGAAAACAAAAGTAAGTGCTTTGAGAGGCTAGTTAAGGATCATATCACCTCCTCCTTACCCACTACAATTTGCATACCTCCCCAACAGATCCACGGATGACACAATCGCCATCGCACTGCACACTGCCCTATCCCATCTGGGCAAGAGGAATACCTATGTAAGAATGCTGTTCATCGACCACAGCTCAGCCTTCAATATCATAGTGACATTCAAGCTCATCACTAAGCTCGGGGCCCTGGTTCTGAACCCCGCCCTGTGGAACTGGGTCCTAGACTTCCTGACAGCCCGACCCCAGGTCGGGCAACAACATCCCCGCCATGCTGATCCTGAAAACAGGGGCCCCACCAAGGTGTGTGCTTAGCCCTCTCCTGTAATCCCTGTCAAACCATGACTGCATGGCCAAGCCCGACTCCAACACCATTATCAAGTTTGCAGACGACACAAGAGTGGCAGGCCTGATTACCAACAAAGACAAGACAGCCTACATGAAGGAGGTGAGGGCCCTGGTTGTATGGTGCCTGGAAAATATCCTCAACGTCAACAAAACGAAGGAACTGATCGTAGACTTCAGGAGACAGCAAACAGAGCACACCCCATCCTCATCGACGTGGCTGCAGTGGAGAGGTTGAAAAGCTTCAAGTTCCTTGACGTGCACATCACTGACAACCTGAAATGGTCCAGCCACACAGACAGTGTGATGAAGAAGGTGCAACAGTGCCTCAGGTGGTTGTTAGATGAAGTGACAATTTGGACGTCATTGATCACGTGCTTCTGATAAGGTGATACAGGCATGTTTATGGCAAGGTTGCCCGTAGCCACTGGTACTTGTTCCCCTTTTCTCATGGTGCGCCTTCGTTGGCCAGAAATAAGAATATCGATGAAAACTTAATACATTCATTGAATGTCTACGTAATATTGAAACTCAGAGGATGATTTAACCTGTTGTGCTTGTGTCCAGCAGTGTCAGCATTGATTGTACAGAGCGTTAGGCGCTGAAGATGGTGTCCATGAGAAGCTTTCATTGAGTAATTGAGATTATGAATAAAACATATATTTTTGAATATTTCTGGCCTGATCATGCTCATACTCCACTCCCTGATGTAAAGAACCTGTGTATTTTAGATTAGTCCCGAGGACTTCACCTCATCTATAGAAAAGGTGGTGTAGTACGGCTAGTTATTTAATAGGTATTTATGGTTAAATCCCCCACGAAACATTTACTCACAGTGTAACCTGACAATTTTCTACTAAAGCCAAAATAAACTGACTGGAGAGATAAAAAGAAAGGTACACAATTACCATAAATGGGAATATTTAATGGAAATATTTCATCTTCGTCATGCTTTATTGAATTTCCTTGCTATAGACTTGTGTTGAGTGGTCGACTAGGGCAACCTCAACAGTTTGCTTGCGTGACCAATCTTCTTACCATTTGGCCTTGACACTGGTCAAGTTCCCCTGCTCAGACGTTGCATGCATCAACCAATGGTTGCATGCCACGTCGTCGACTGTGTCCTCGACTGACAGATTGCTATAACATATGATGTCCTGATGTCTTCTTCAGACTCATTTGTGTTCCTCATCAGGTCTGTGTTTCACCAGAAGGCAAGCCATAGGGTTCAAACATAAAACGTATCAGTAGCCAACTCTGCCTGCTTGTGAATGTGTGACCAATCTCCAAATCCCAACAAACACAAACCCCTATCAAACTTTCCCCAAAACTTGGCAAGGAAAGCTATGCAAATGAGGTCCTCAGTCAAGACACTGCACGTGGATAATCGGCATTCATAATTTCCGACAACACCAGAATAACTAGCTGGTAGCACATAATCAGCTACCAGACACTCTTCCCTGTCTTGAATCTATTTCCCGGGATAAACATGGCGGAACGAGGCGGTTTGTGATCAGCCGCCGGTGGTGATAGCTAATCTGATCCCGGCAGGTACGACACCAACACAAACCATGCATGAACAATACTTTCAAAGAGACCCATCTCTCGTCTACTGACTCTTAGTTTATTTCAGTCCATCCAATCAGAGACAGTACGTTTATTTCAGTCCATACGATCAGAGACAGTAGCCAGGGAATTGGGTGCTGCTTCTTCCAAAATCTTCCCCTAGGGAAAACAATGATCTGGCTCTGATTACAGGATTCTGGGATTCCCCAGGGCCAGGAATAATCCTTCCTGCTTTTTTTCCGTGGGAGAGGGGGCATCCTGGGCTTATCAGTGGCACCATGCTCAATGATAGCCGAAAGGCCTGAGTGATAAGATTCCTGTCTCTCTCTGTCATTCTGCATCAATACCAGCACCCTACCTGCAGACTGCTAGTGCTTCTAGTATATGGCATAAACCAGAAAGACAGATCTTTGGATATACAATGCACCAGTAATGTTGCTTTTACAGCGCAGTGCAATCGTTTTATGTTGATCTCGTGATTGATCAATTATTATTGAAAAAGTGAGGGTGGTGAAATTAAATCTGGAACAGGTATCCACTGTCTTCTCATGCAGGAATAACAACATTAGAGATGCGATTATTTTGATAATTTTCTGTTTCTCAAAACTGTGCTCACTGGATTAGATATTAATTGATGAACATGACCTATATATTAATGTGTGTAGTCCATATACCCAGTTGTCAGAAGTTTACATACACCTTAGCCAAATAAATTTAAACTCAGTTTTTCACAATTCCTGATATTTAATCCTAGTAAAAAGTTCCTGTTTTAGGTCAGTTAGGATCACCACTTTATTTTAAGAATGTGAAATGTCAGAATAATAGTAGAGATAATGTAGTGGTCTGGGTGTAGCTGGTGCAAAGGAGTCAGGTGCAGGACAGCAGAGATGAGTAACACAAGTAACTTTACTCAAATATTCCAATAACATGTCGTAATACCGAGCCCACAATAACGGACCGAACATACATAAAACAATCACGCACAAAAACCATGGGGAAAGCAGAGGGTTACATAATGAACATGTAATTGGGGAATTGAAACCAGGTGTATAAGACAAAACAAATGGAAAATGAAAAGTGGATCGGCGATGGCTAGAAGGTCGGTGACATCGACCGCCGAACTCCTCCCAAACAAGGAGAGGGACCGACTTCGGCGGAAGTCGTGACAGAATGATTTATTTCATATTTGATTTATTTCATCACATTCCCAGTGGGTCAGAAGTTTACATACACTCAATTAGCATTTGGTAGCATTACCTTTACATTTCTTCACTTGGGTCAAACGTTTCGGGTAGCCTTCCACAAACTTCCCACAATAAGTTGGGTGAATTTTGGCCCATTCCTCCTGATAGAGTTGGTGTAACTGAGTCAGGTATGTAGGCCTTCTTGCTCGCACACGCTTTTTCAGTTCTGCCCACAAATTTTCTTTATTTATTTTTTCCATATTTTTGTTCACCTTTATTTAACCAGGTAGGCAAGTTGAGAACAAGTTCTCATTTACAATTGCGACCTGGCCAAGATAAAGCAAAGCAGTTTGACAGATACAACGACACAGAGTTACACATGGAGTAAAACAAACATACATTCAATAATACAGTATAAACAAGTCTATATACAATGTGAGCAAATGAGGTGAGAAGGGAGGTAAAGGCAAAAAAGGCCATGGTGGCAAAGTAAATACAATATAGCAAGTAAAACACTGGAATGGTAGTTTTGCAATGGAAGAATGTGCAAAGTAGAAATAAAAATAATGGGGTGCAAAGGAGCAAAATAAATAAATAAATAAAATACAGTTGGGAAAGAGGTAGTTGTTTGGGCTAAATTGGACTAAACATGATGCTGCCACCCAGGTGCTTCACGGTTGGGATGGTGTTCTTCGGCTTGCAAGCCTCCCCCTTTTCCCTCCAAACATAACAATGGTTATTATGGCCATACAGTTCCATTTTTGTTTCATCAGACCAGAAGACATTTCTCAAAAAAGTACGATCTTTGTCCCCATGTGCAGTTGCAAACCGTAGTCAGGCTTTTTTATGGCGCTTTTGGAGCAGTGGCTTCTTCCTTGCTGAGCAGCCTTTCAGGTTATGTCGATATAGGACTCGTTTTACTGTGGATCTAGATACTTTTGTACCTCTTTTCTCCAGCATCTTCACAAGGTCCTTTGCCGTTGTTCTGGGATTGATTTGCACTTTTCTCACCAAAGTACTTCATCTCTAGGAGACAGAATTCATCTCCTTCCTGAGCGGTATGATGGCTGCGTGGTCCCATCGTATTTATACTTGTGTGGTACCTTCAGGCGTTTGGAAATTGCTTCCAAGGATGAACCAGACTTGTGGAGGTCTACAATTTATTTTCTGAGGTATTGGCTGATTTCTATTGATTTTCCCATGATGTCAAGCAGAGGCACTGAGTTTGAAGGTAGGCCTTGAAATACATCCACAGGTACACCTCCAATTGACTCAAATGATGTCAATTAGCCTATCAGAAGCTTCTAAAGCCATGACATAATTTTCTGGAATTTTCCAAGCTGTTTAAAGGCACAGTCAACTTAGTGTATGTAAAGTTCTCACCCACTGGAATTGTGATACAGTGAATTATAAGTGAAATAATCTGTCTGTAAACAATTGTTGGAAGAATTACTTGTGTCATGCACAAAGTAGATGTTCTAACCGACTTGCCAAAACTATCGTTTGTTAACAAGAAATGTGTGGAGTGGTTGAAAAACAAGTTTTACTGACTCCATCCTAAGTGTATGTAAACTTCCGACTTCAACTGTAGTCACCTTAGCCTTGACACCCTGCTTTATTGGTTCAGATATTCAGACAGTGAACTGCCTTGTTCAACTGTAGCGTTAAAAAGTCTTCAAGTCAAATATGTTGATTTTACTTCTCTGTTTTGGTTTGAGGGGGAGGAGGTGGGAGTGGGGGGCTAAGGGAGTATATTTAAGCCTGAATGAATGAGGCACTCAGTTTGTGGGTCAAATTGTCAAGTGAGTTGCATTTCCCGAGGAATTCCACTAACGCCGGTACCCAGGGTCCTTTGAGCTTTGACACAGACAGTTAGCTCATGAAAATAAGTTTGATTTAAACGTGCATTGTGTAGGCCTATAGAACGCTGAATAGTACAGTAATGCGGTTTCAAGTGTCTTACAGGTCTCCAATGGCATTTGAGATAATGAATAACTTCAATGACAGCAGGACACACTCTGAGATTTAGACTAATGCTCTTGGTTCTGAGCCAAATACCAGAGCCCCATTTGTAACTCAGTGCATGTCTCTCCATACCTCCTGCAAAGAGGGTGACTTTTGACTTTGATAATGTCCTACTCCTAGTTCTATGTGTTCTATGTGTTCTATGTGTTCTATGTGTTCTATGTGTGCTTATGGTTGAAGGACAAACTAACCCCAACTATCCAGTGGATTAGAATGTGACTCATACGTGACTCCAACATGTGTTAGATCCAAGACTGTCTATGTTCAATTCTACAGACCCATCACAAATGTGCAAATGAAATTAGCATTGAAAAAGCCAATGGAAATGTAATTATTGGTGCCAAACAAGTGTGTTAATATTTATTTAACCTTTATTTAACTAGACAAGTCAGTTAAGAACAAATTCTTATTTACAATGACGACCAACCCTTGGCCTAACCCGGACAACGCTGGGCCAATTGTGCGCTGCCCTACGGGACTCCCAATCACGGCCGGATGTGATACAGCCTGGATTTGAACCAGGGACTGTAGTGACGCCTCTGTGCCTTTGACCACTGTGCCACTCGGGAGCCAAAGGAAATTGGTATTGGTATTTTTGGTATTTTATTTTATTAGTCCACTATTGCTACATTCCCAAAATCTTTAAAAGAAAATTAATTTCTACAAAGAAAGTCCCCTACCGTCTCCAACCCTGTTGGGGTACTGGACACCCCCTCAGCGGGGGGATGAAACTTTGTAAGTGTGGCTGTGGTGGTGGTACTACCCAGTCAGTGTGGGCTAGCGGTTGGTTTCAGCCACCTGCTCCTTCTCCTCTTGTCAGCACAGATCCTCAGAGCTGTCCCATGGACAAATACACACATTTTTACTACTCTGCTACACTCCACGACACTTGGCCAGCACTTACAGAGTAGATATCCAGCGACATTTATTATCCAAAAGTGAGAATGTCCACAGTCTATGCTGACTGTCCCAGCTCTGCCCAAAGCTGCTTAGCTGCCAAACCTACTGGTCTAGGTGGTTCTGTAGCTAAGGCTTCCGGGTAATGCTCTTGGACATCTTGTTGTCTAGACTTTGGGAATCCTGCTGAAGAAGCATCAATGGGAGCCAAGCAGTCCAAGGAGGAGGAGATGAAGAGACAGGTGAGGAAGAGTGCCGGGCGTGAGGACAGCTTGACGTCAGTGGAGCGGATCCCCAACCACACATACAAACAGTGGGGCTACAGCAGGCTGAGCCTGGCCCGCCTCAGCCTCAAGGAACCCCCAGAGGAACTGTGGGATGTGACGAAGCTTGAGAAGCTCAATCTGTCGTTGAACTGCCTACGGGCTCTGCCCCCCGCCCTTATCATCCTCAGCAACCTGGTGGTCCTCAACCTGTGGGGGAACCAGCTGACCAGATCCTTCAAACACCCACAAACAGGGAAATCAATCCCAATCAAAGGTGTTATTACGTGCTCCACTAAGGCAGTTATCTATCTTATAACTTGTCCTTGTGGTAAAAATTATGTGGGTAAAACAAAGCGCAAATTAAAAGTACGTATCTCAGAGCATCGTAGCAACATTAGGTGCCAAAACTTGACTTATCCAGTTGCGGCCCACTTTTTGGAGAAGGCCACTCGATTTTGTCTCTGCGTTATATTGGCATAGAACATGTCACCCTCCCTAGGACAGGGGGTGACCTTGATCATTTATTGTTAAAACGAGAGGCTGCCTGGATCTTTAACTTAAAGACCCTTGCTCCCTTCGGTCTCAACGTAGACTTTGATCTGAAGCCATTCTTGTGATTATTGTTACGTTGCCATTGTAATTGTTTGTAAGCTTGTGTAGTCTAAAATGAATCTATGATCATATGCTATCCATTTGTTGGTTGTATGCTGTTCTTTGCCATCTTAATATTTGAGAATTAACCAATGATATTAGGCCACTCTTGGCCATGATTACAGACACATGTGTCTTTTGACACTATATAAACGAGTCATCCCGCAGTGTTTGTAATTATACCCTGATGAAGACAGCTTGGCTGTCGAAACGTTGGTAATTACATTTTTGCATCTGAGCTCCTAGAGTGTGCGGCTCTCTTTTATTTTCAAGGAACCAGCTGACCAGCCTACCCCTGGAGATCGGCCAACTCAGGCACCTCCGTGTCCTGTTCTGCTACCGCAACCAGGTGACTGAGGTCCCAGAGGAGCTGGGAAACTGCACTAGGCTGGAGGTCCTCAGCCTGACCAACAACAAGATATCTGGCCTCCCTGCTTCCTTCACCAGCCTGACCTGCTTGCGCAAACTCAACCTCAGCCACAACAAAATTGTTCACATCCCCGGCTGCATCTACACCATGAAGAGTCTGGTGTTCCTCCACCTGGCCTGCAACAGGCTGGAGTGCATCGCTGATAGCATCGCGGCGCTGGTGGAGCGCAAGATCCTCATTGTGGAGGGGAACGAGATCCACTCGCTCCCCAAGATGATCTGCTACCTGACACGCCTCTAGCTTCTCAACGTGGACTTCAACGACATCCAGAACGTGCCCCAGGAGATGCACCAACTCAGCAGGCTGGAGAAGCTGGCCTGCCACCCCTTGGATAAGGGGCTCCACATCATGCAAAACCCATTGCAGGAGCAAATCAAAGAAGTGCTGGATGGAGACCTCACCACCCTGTTTAATTATCTCAAATCTAATAGAGACTGTTCCACAGAAGGAGGGAAAACTCCTGGTCTTGATCCGTGTGCATTTGATCTGGGGACCCACTTTTGGTCTCCATAAGAGAACTAATGTACTTCCATTGTTGTTGCTCATGAGTAGGATAAGATTTTGGAGTGGTCCTCAACATGCATGAGAAAATGATGAGAAAAAGCTTAGATTACTATATTTGAACTTTCTGTAGATAACGAGACGATGCAAAAGACTCTGCAACTGTGATTATGCTAAAATGATTAGGCTACTAATTAAATGACTGTAGTCCTGATTCTAAGGGTGCTTATGTAGAGTTCTACCTAGCAACTCTATTTGCATAAATTGGGACATGTTATCCTTATAAACTCCTTAAAGCAACTTACAAGTGAGTGAAAGGCTCAGTGGGGCTAAACACATTGTATTGAAATAGACTTGGACTGTTGGGAGACCGGGTTAGAGGAAATAGCTTAACGTGTAGCCGAGCTCTGACGTCAGATTCTTCACAGAGGCCATGTTTCAGAGGCCATGTTTCAGGTCCCGAGTGAGAACACCTAACAAAGCCAGGGGCTGTTTGTTCTTAACAAGCATTGGATTTCTCCCTCATTTGTTTTGTCTTGCTGTTGGGGGAGCGAGCCTGGTCGTTTCTCTGACCTGCTGCATATAACTTGTTGATCCCGGTTGACCTCCACTCCCCCAGCCTCTCGTTTAGTTATCTAAACTATCCTTCCAGGATTAAGATCGGGATGCTTCCATTACATCAACAAAAAGGTCAGCCTAGAGCCCAGCTGTGTTTGCTGCTGTAGTTACCGACCACGTCGTTTAAGAGCTACAAGCAAAATGCTTTTGCCAGGCTCCAACCCCAGCCAGCTTGAAGGATCACATGCTATACAGTCAATGGAACTACAGTCTTATCGTGGCTATTGGATTGACATCTGGATTGGAGTAGCATTTATGTTTTTTAATGTAGCACCTCATTGCATCTGAAGGTAGCATTTACAAAACCAACCCAATTATGTGTTATTTGCTGCCTGACTGTAAAGTAAGCTATTTTAAAATGTAGTCTAATTGCGTAGGATTGTCTTTTAGTGTGGGTTGAGCGGCAAATTACTATTTTATCTACCTGTTCTTATATAAACTGAGGTGTAAATAAACACTAGATATTTATTCCCAAAACACTTTGCCTCAAATATTTCTGTGAACTCAGAAATCTCACACAACACAAAATGGTTTATGTAAAAGTGAATGTGTGTTTTAGAAACTTTGTATCAACATCATAGACATTCAACCTGAACTATTCGTGACTCCATCTCAGACAATCCATATAGACATCACACAATGTATTTGTCACTTGCAGTCAATTGTAACTTTTGTGATATACACATTAACATTCTGATACATATAAAGAATGTCATAGGCAAGCTTGTAAAAGTCTGTTCCCTGAGATTTACTATTCAAAACGACTATGAGGCTTGGGCATTGAGGTGAGCCACTATGATTGCTCCAGGGTGGTACATTGAGTTACAGTGACCTCTGCTGACATGGCTCGTCTTGTGCGGTTGTTTGTTTTGAATGCAATTTAGATTTGGACACGAGTAAGGATTTTCTGTCAACCCGAATGACACCTCTACAACACTTATCAAACATTAAAAAAGCTAATCTTCATCGAGCAGTGGCCATTAATCTCAATTGCACACAGATAGAAAGAAAAGTTTGTCCATGTTTTAATGCTAAGCACCTTCACTCAAACGCTGAGTTCCAGTGTTCCATTTGGCTAGTAAAACAGACTTGGCCAACCCAGAGCCTGTTGCGTCCTCTGCAAACGAGACCCAAACCTCTCAATTACCATATACACACGCTTCTGCCAAAAACAGGGAAGTCTTCAGGTTGAGGTAATGAGTGATTGATGAGCACTGTGTTTTGCCAAGACCTACAGGAGTGGGGTCTCCTGTTGGAATGGGCTCGACCTGTGTGGTTTTTCTGGTACTAAAAACACATACTTTTACAGCAGACTATCTCGCTATCCCTCTCAGACACATGCTCACACACACAACATTGAAAACAAATATAGGCACCCACACGTAGGGTTTGGCCGCCAAAGGATAGAAATACCTTTCACTGGTAACCATGGATGAATGGTCCAGCAGCAGAATGAAGTGTATGTGTGTGCGTGCGCGTGCGTGTGTGCGTTTGTGTGTTAGCAGGTATTGTGTCTGTGTTGTTTTCTTGCTGGAAAGACAACCTCATCCGTGTTAGATATTAGTCCATGAAACCAATTTTTTCCCATAATCCCCTCTGTCTTTAGTCAATAATATCTGTCTGGACAATCTGTGGCCTTCACCACCCCTGTTGCCACTGTTACACATACAGCTACAGTATCAAACATTGGAGACAAGTCCAAACACATCCGCTAGTGTACTGCACTGGATGATCTTCATGCCATGGGATGTGTTGGATGAAAACTTTCACAACCTCCAAACACCTTTCCGACACCCTCTCTGCTCTCTAAAGAAAAGCAAAGAGCGAATTAGACAGTGTGTGGTACAAGCTCGGACAAATGCACATTCCTCTCTGTCTCCTCCTCTCCGCCTCCTCAGGCCTTGTGTCATCCAGCCTCTGAGCGAATAATGAATGGGTTCCATTGTGTTCCGGCTCTTATCTAGGGGCTTTTCGCAAGGTTAAATGGACAGTCCCATCCCAGCCCGGGTGATTGCAGCACACTCAAGTCCTTCTTGTAGGGTAGCACGCTTTGTCCTGCTCCCTCCTCGGTAGCCTGCATCTGTGTCCTAGCTTTTCCCCTGGGATGTGGCTCATGTTGTTTCCAGGAAGAGGGGTGGGGTTGAGGGGTGAGAAAGGGGGGAGCAGGGGGGCAGTTATCTGTGTTCTCTCCCTGGGTGAAGAGAGAAAGATGCTCCTGGCCCGCTATCTTTCGTCCATCTCTCTTCCTTGTTTCCTTTCTCCTGTTCTCTAAGGCCGCTGATTAAACCACTTTATCTTGGTCACCCTGTGTTCCATTGTCCTGAAGGAGCAGACCTGTTTAGTGTTGAGGTAACCTCTCCTCTCGTCCTTCTTTCACTCTCTCTTTCTTCCGGCTCATTCCATGCTTTGTGTCCAGTTCTAATGCCATGCCAGCACCCATTTGTTATTCCATTTAGGACTATTAGAAGTCTAACGTTACTATGCAGTGGAGAGACTGCATGCTTGAGTTGGTTTAATGTCTGGTTTGGGGAATCAAAATGGCATAACATAAACGCTTCAACACTCAGTGTTAATTGAATTTTGTGATGTATACCTTCATTTATTTATCCACGTTTTCCTTGATACGGCATCTCAGTAAGTTTTTAATTTGCTGGAGACAATTCCAAATCATTGGAAACATCTTTTCTTGTCAAGATATCTCATTAAAGGGTATCCCTCTCATCCTTTACTTTAGCTGGCTATGTGTCTTGCATATAAATGAATCCTATCACAGCAGACTAAGTGACACAAAATGTGAGAACTACGCACCCCTGTGGTAGTTTCAAATGGACAACATTTTATTTGACCTTTATTTAACTAGGAAATCAGTTAAGAAAAATATCTTATTTTCAATGACTGCCAGGAATAGTGGGTTAACTGCCTGTTGAGGGGCAGAAAAACAGATTTGTACCTTGTCAGCTCAGGAATTTGAACTTGCAACCTTTCGGTTACTAGTCCAACGCCCTAACCACTAGGCTACGCTGCCACCCCCCAAAATTTCCTCAATTAGGTTGCCATGGAGAACTCAGAACATTTCAAACGTTGCCCTAACAAATCAACACCCTTGTCCATCCCCTGAAATATTGGAGCCATTATCAGTTCACACAAACACATGTGGATGTGTCTATAACAACTTAATCCTGTCCATGTACAGTATCTCCTTTCAGAAGTTTTCAATCATCAAGACATGTTGTAATCTTTCTGCTATGACGAGAGTCCAATTGATTTATTTTGTCTTGTCTGCATATGTCTGCATCCCACTACTGGCAAGCTGAGCAGGGTTGGTCCTGGTCAGTCTCTGGATGGGAGACCAGATGCTGCTGGAAGTGGTGCTTGAGGGCCAGTAGGAGGCACCCTTCCTCTGGTCTAAATAAAATATCCCAATTCTCCAGGGTAGTGTTTGGAAACATTGCTTTGTGTAGGGCTCGTCCCTTTTGGATGGGATGTTAAACGAGTGATCTGACTCTCTGTGGTCACTAAAGATCCCATGGCACTTATTGTAAGAGTAGGGGTGTTAACCCTGGTGTTCTGGCTAAATTCCCAGTCGGGTCTTTATACTGTACCATCACGGCCACCTAATCATCCCCAGTTTACAATTGTCTCTTTCATCTCTCCTGTAACTATTCCTCAGGTTGTTGCTGTAAATGAGAATGTGTTCTCAGTCAACTTACCTGGTAAAATAAGGTTTAAAAAATGTACACACTAACTTGCATGGAAAGAGTATAAGCAAAACAGACACTAATCCTAGTGGGATGATATCTCTTTCAGGAATTGTATCAGTTTTTTCTGGAACTCACATTCAACTGGCTGGACACCCTGACATTTTCTTTGGTCAATGTATAACATGTCTGGGCAAAACTATGCCACTCTGAGCAATTCACTTATTTGGGTTTGGTTGCACAAGATTAGCTGTGAATCCTATGTGTTAGATAGTCAGATGATGGTGGGATACAAAAGAGAGCAAGAAAATGTCAGTGGCAGGGGCTGAGGATTTCACAGTACAGTCAGGTGACAGCACCAACATCAGCACTAACATTGGGTTCATTATGCACCAAATGGAAGAAAACAGACTGAAACAGGAGGGAGGGACTACCTACCTGCATTTGTCCAATAAGAAATGTTCATCTTAATGTTCTCTGGCAAAATGTTTAAAAACATTTTATGTTGCATGCCCTAATGAAGACGATCCAGGGTCGTGTTCAGTATCGCACACAGGAGCAAAATGTTTTGCAAAATTATTTTAAATCTGTGTTCTTATTGGGCAAGATCGGGTGATAACTCCCCTTTTCACTCAGTTGAAAAAAAAATCTCCCACCTGCTGAACAAGACCTCAAATAATCTGGAAGGCTAACAGCACTGTATAGGTCCTGAGATTATCACCATGAACAACATAGTTTGTCTCACTGTGGTTTTACATGATAAGGAAGCACTGTTTTGTCACCTTGACATTCAGATATTGTACCTTGACGGTTAGTTATCCACTGTATCCATACATTTTACAGATAGCAGTGTAGGAATCCATAGTGATGAAATTGTCATTAACAATTTTATGTTGTGTATGTCCTGAGCTCAATCTCATTATCCCTCACTTTTATCAGGAGGACATTTTAGTCTTGATTTCCTCATGCAGAGTACGTAATTACATATCAAAATGTCACGGCTTTATGCCCCTGAACAATTGTGAAGCAGGCGACTGGGATGACTAGGGTTTAAGCTGAGATAAGGTGAGGTAGAGCAGGTCTGCTAATCAGTCTCTGCCTTCCTTCCTTCCTGCCTGCCTGCCTGCCTGCCTGCCTGCCTGCCTGCCTGCCTGCCTGCCTTCCTGCCTGCCTTCCTGCCTGCCTGCCTGCCTTCCTGCCTGCCTGCCTTCCTTCCTGCCTGCCTGCCTTCCTGCCTGCCTGCCTGCCTTCCTGCCTGCCTGCCTGCCTGCCTGCCTTCCTGCCTGCCTGGCCCGAAAACCAACTCAAGGACAAAACTGCATCACTGAACAATTCAAAATGTACATGATGAGACCGTGGCCCTGTTCTAATCCCTTTCATATGCAACGTTCCTTCTTTCAATGAAGAAATCTCTGATCTGACACTGTAAAATAGGGGAAAGCAACGGGGTGGAAACCCTGTTTTTTCCGGATGTAAGAAGGATGCATTTAGAAGGGACTCAAACAGGGTTCTTCAGTTGCTCTACAGCGGGGGTGTCACATTTACATTACATTTAAGTCATTTAGCTTACAAATTGGTGCATTCACCTTATGACATCCAGTGGAGCAGCCACTTTACAATAGTGCATCTAAATCTTTTAAGGGGGGGGGGGGTGAGAAGGATTACTTTATCCTATCCTAGGTATTCCTTAAAGAGGAAATGTGTCTGCAGATTTTTGTTTTTTCCTTTCAATTAAGACCTAAACAATCAGGTGAGAGGAGTTCCTTACTATACTGAACAAAAATATAAACACAACATGTAAAGTGTTGGTCCCATGTTTCATGAGCTGAAATAAAAGATCCCAGAAATGTTCCATCCGCACAAAAAGCTTATTTGTCTCAAATTTTGTGCACAAATTTGTTTACATCCCTGTTACTGAGCATTTCTCCTTTGACAAGATAATCCATCCACCTGCCAGGTTTTGGCCTATCAAGAAGCTGATTAAACAGCATGATCATTACACAGGTGCACATTGTGCTGGGGACATTAACAGTCCACTCTAAAATGTGCAGTTCTGTCACACAACACAATGCCACAGATGTCTCAAGTTTTGAGGGAGTGTGCAATTGGCAGGAATGTCCACCAGAACTGTAAAGTTCATTTCTCTACCATAAGCCGCCTCCAATGTTGTTCTAGAGAATTTGGCAGTACGTCCAACCGGCCTCACAACTGCAGACCAGCCCAGGACCTCCACATCCGGCTTCTTACCTGTGGGATTGTCTGAGACAAGACACCCGGACTGCTGATGCAACTGAGGAGTATGTCTGTCTGTAATAAAGCCCTTTTGTGGGAAAAAACTCATTCTGATTGGCTGGGCCTGGCTCCCCAGTGGTTGGGCCTAGGTGGCTGCCCCCCTGCCCAGTCATGTGAAATCCATAGATAAGGGCCTAGTGAATTTAATTAAATTGACTGATATCCTTATATGAACAGTAACAGTAAAATTGTTGAAATTGTTGCGTTTATATTTTTGTTCAGTATAATTAGTGACCTTAATTCATCAATCAAGTACAAGGGTGAAGCGAAAACCCGCCGATACTTGGCCCTCCGTGGAATGACTTTGACCCGTGCTCTATAGCAGGGTTTCCCAAAATCGGTCCTGCTTGATGATGAGTTGGTCATTTGAATCAGCTGTGTAGTGGTAGGGCACAAAACAAAACGTGCACCCGGGGGGCCCCAGGACTCTGTTGCATGAACAATTCCTGACTCATTCAGTCTGAATATTCCCCCTAGTGCATCAATTCCCCAGCAGAATGTCAACAAGCTGCCATTCACAGTAGTGTTTTTATGACTGAGAGCCTATCTCTGTATGATGTCTAACTACACATCAGCCTTAGTCAACAGTTCTCATAAAAATGTGGGCCTCCATAAAACAAAGTCAGAGTTGTCTTTTATTGGGTCCTTGTTTGAGATGGTGTCAGTTTAGTCTGTCTCTGCTCCTTCTTTAGCACACAGTCCCTGGCCTTATGAGTTCACATAGTGTGTCATGAACAAAGAAACAGTATCTCTCCAAATCAGTGGAGTTAGTAGCTACACAAGAAAATCTGTTCATTTTGCATTACTCTACAACTCCGTGAATGACAGATACAGATGTACTGTATAGGGTTGGGGTCCTTCTGAAGGAGTAAGATGCAATACCCAAAACCACCACCACATGCAGTGGGTCCAGGAAGCAAGCAGCCTGAGCTGAATGGAGCACTTTGGGAATTCTGTAGAACATGCATTTTTTTCAATCCTAGGATGTGCTTGAGCCAAGCCCATGCTTATTTTCCATATTATGTGTCTAGGTGCTGTGATTTTATGGGACACGTAAATCTGACTGCCCTTTGTTTGTAGAGCTAAATAAAAGGGCAACAGTGGTCTCAAGGAATCTCCTGGCAAAGCTATCAGAACAATTCACTGGCACAGTTGAGTATCTATTTTTACATCACACTTCCTAGTAGCCTGCTCTTATAACTATTTGGTCACATGGCTCCTGTGTTGCGGCTTACTTTTGAATTGTTTAGAAAAGTAGATCACTTTATTACTTGCATAATGTACTTGGATGATTGGCGATTAGAAAACTTTATTACTTGCATAATGTAATTTCATTTTCAAGACATCAATGTAGCAGTAGAACAAATATCACAATATCGTAATATAACTTCAAATAAAATAAATCAATGTAGGCTACAGCAGAACACACATATGACAATATATAGGCTTCCTGCCTATGTGATAATATGAAGCACATATTCAGATTACCTTCACAGTACCGAACAAGTTTGTAAAGGAAAAAAAGTGCCTTACCTTAGTTTTCAAAACCTCCCACAATGACTATCCCCATGTCAAGTCCATTTAACTCCTGAGAGTCAACTTCTTGCTCTCAAAGCCATGCGCGGGCCTGTGGCTGTGACATTTAGCCTCTTTCTAAGGCTGTTCTGAAGACTCTGGCTGTGGTGTCTATTTTTTCATTTTGAGTGTTAACTATTACCTGGGTGTCCTCTTTAGCCTTGTCAAAAAGGCTTGCTGCCACCAAATGCGCCTTGGTTCGGACATGTTCAAAAACCTTTTTTCTGAGGGCTCTTTGTTTTTTAAATGTTTATGTCTGAGTCATAGGATGTTAATTGACTCTACATCCCACCCACTCTATTGCCAGTTGAATCCCTCCAGTCATTTCTAGACCCAAGCTCCCTACCTTTTTGCATGTTGTACGGCCAAACTTTTAAATCTGCGTGACAAGCCAGTGGTTATCCATTTGCTTGTTCTTGAACGGCAAATTGCACTTGCTCCAAGCACTTTGTCGGTGGGTGCACTGCAACGCTCCACTCCAGGTCCCTATCTCCCTCTCCCGCTGAGTCTGACTCGCTAGTAGGCCTACTAGCTAGTGGAGCTGCCGGTGGTCATGCTGAACTGACGGGATTAGCAGTAATGCTAACCTGCCTAAATGACTACCGACTACCGATAGCTCAGCGTTCAACACCATAGTGCCCTCAAAGCTCATCACTAAGCTTAGGACCCTGGGACTAAACACCTCCCTCTGCAACTGGATCCTGGACTTCCTGACGGACCACCCCCAGGTGGTAAGGGTAGGTAACAACACATCTGCCACGCTGATTCTCACCACAGGGGCCCCTCAGGGGTGCATGCTCAGTCCCCTCCTGCACTCCCTGTTCACTCATGACTGCACGGCCAGGCACGACTCCAACACCATCATTAATTTGCCGACGATACAGGCCTGATTACCGACAACGATGAGACAGCCTATAGGGAGAAGGTCAGAGACCTGACTGTGTGGTGCAAGGACAACAACCTCTTCCTCAACGTGATCAAGACAAAGGAGATGATTGTGGACTACAGGAAAAGGAGGACAGAGCACACCCCCATTCTCATCGACGGGGCTGTAGTGGAGCAGGTTGAGAGCTTAAAGTTCCTTGGCGTCCACATCACGAACAAACTAACATGGTCCAAGCACACCAAGACAGTCGTGAAGAGAGCAAGACAAAACATATTCCCCCTCAGGAGACTGAAAAGATTTGGCATGGGTCCTCAGGTTCTCAAAAGGTTTTACAGCTGCACCATCGAGATAATCCTGACAGGTTGCATCACTGCCTGGTATGGCAACTGCTCGCCCTCTGACCGGAAGTCACTACAGAGGGTAGTGCGTACGGTCCAGTACATCACCGTGGCCAAGCTTCCTGCCATCCAGGACCTCTATACCAAGCGGTGTCAGGGGAAGGCCCAAAAAATTGTCAAAAACTCCAGCCACCTTAGTCATAGACTGTTCTCTCTGCTACCGCACGGGAAGCAGTACCGGCGCGCCAAGTCTAGGTCCAAGAGGCTTCTAAACAGCTTCTACCCCCAAGCCATAAGACTCCTGAACATCTAATCAAATGGCTACCCAGACTATTTTAGGTATTTTCTTAAAACTGCATTGTTGGTTAAGGGCTTGTAAGTAAGCAGTTCACTGTAAGGTTACTTACAAGGCTACACCTTTTGTATTTGGCGCATGTGACAAATAAAATGTGATTTGATTTGATTACGTAGGGACCTCTTCAGTAGCTGACCACCACAACTAAGACCTGTGTCAAGATCAGTTACTTACCCCACCGGCCCTCCCCATAACCTCTATGTACAAATAAGAGAGCAGGCCTGAAATCAGTATGGCAGGATAGGATGATCACACAACAGGATCACTGTGCTTTTACATTATGATCTTTCTGGGGAGCGTGAGAAATAACGAGGAGGCAACTTGATTTAATGCTGATCGCTCTTTTTATTTATTTATTTTTTTACCCCTTTTTCTCCCCAATTTCGTGGTATCCAATTGTTGTAGTAGCTACTATCTTGTCTCATCGCTACAACTCCCGTAGGGCTCGGGAGAGACGAAGGTTGAAAGTCATGCATCATCCGATACACAACCCAGCCAGCCGCACCAATGTGTCGGAGGGTACACCGTGCACCTCTTATTAGAATGTCCAAAGTGCGAACAGTGAAACAATTAATAAATCATGCCGTGAGAAGTACTGGATCCAGGCAAATAGGTGCCGGCAGGATCCGGCTCAAATTAAGCACTGGTAGTCTGGAAAGGCCTATGGCACATGCATTTTGCAGGCATTACCTGCACATGGCCTTGCTGAGAACTCTCAACTCCACAATATAATGGAGTTGAGTGGCAATAAGTTCTGACATATTTCTGTTATTTATTCAAAGTGTTGTATTTCTGTGATAGTCAGAGGCTGAGAAATTGGTGATTAAGCTAACGTGACATACCGGTAAGACCAAAAATGATAACCGATATGGACGATGCCATGAGACATTTAGCTCTAACTTCGGAACACTATTGGCTATAAACTCAGTTACAATTGCATCTTAACAATAATTCTCAACATGGCCTAGAGACATTGACTGGAAGCTAAATTTGTATGTATATTTTTTCTACTTTATTTTGTTACAGTAGCTACCAATAACAAAAGTTTATCTCAATACTTTGTTATATACCCTTTGTTGGCAATGACAGTGGTCAAACGTTTTCTGTAAGTCTTCACAAGTTTTTCACACACTGTTGCTGGTATTTTGGCCCATTCCTCCATGCAGATCTCCTCTAGAGCAGTGATGTTTTGGGGCTGTTGCTGGGCAACAGGGACTTTCAACTCCCTCCAAAGATTTTCTATGGGGTTGAGATCTGGAGACTGGCTAGGCCACTCCAGGACCATGAAATGCTTCTTACGAAGCCACTCCTTCGTTGCCCGGGCGGTGTGTTTGGGATCATTGTCATGCTGAAAGACCCAGCTACGTTTCATCTTCAATGCCCTTGCTGATGGAAGGAGGTTTTCACTCAAAATCTCACGATACATGGCCCCATTCATTCTTTCCTTTACACAGATCAGTCGTCCTGGTCCCTTTGCAGAAAAACAGCCCCAAAGCATGATGTTTCCACCCCCATGCTTCACAGTAGGTATGGTGTTCTTTGGATGCAACTCAGCATTCTTTGCCCTCCAAACACGATGAGTTGAGTTTTTACCAAAAAGTTATATTTTGGTTTCATCTGACCATATGACACTCTCCCAATCTTCTTCTGGATCATCCAAATGCTCTCTAGCAAACTTCAGACGGGCCTGGACATGTACTGGCTTAAGCAGGGGGACACACACTGCAGGATTTGAGTCCCTGGCGGCGGAGTGTGTTACTGATGGTAGGCTTTGTTACTTTGGTCCCAGGCACACTTTAATTAACTAAAGTTACTTTGAAAAATTAGTTCACTACATTCAAACTAAGTAAAAAATTATCATATGTAAATCTGAAGTGTTACAGACTAGAACTTGCAAAAACAGATCACTGTTAACAGAATGTGTAATTTATCCTATTAAACACAACAAATATGTTTCAAGTGAGAATTAGGCAGGTCTGATGCCAAACAACAAAGGAAATAATTGCCTAATTTACCCGTATTTTATTTTAACTAAAAAAGCTGTGTAGTTCCACTAGTTAACTACACTGCTACATGTCAAAAAGGTCATTAACTACTGAAAACACTACCAAGATTAAAATTTAGTTCAACCACCACCAAGCTACTACAAAATGTAGTTAAAATACTAGTTGAACTACATGCAGTTCACTACTCCCCAACACTGTGTAGGATGTAACTTTTTAGGCCAGATGGGCATCTTTAAATGCCGGCTGGACCATTCTTAGGTCTTTGTTTGACATATTATAGGACATCCTACACAGCGAAGTTTGCAAATAAATTCTCAGTACAGTATAAATCACACACACTTGATTAGCAATCCAATTTCTTAATTGTGTGACATATTGTATGCTCTGTCATTTTCTGATGAATGTGCTGAAACACACAACTAACAAGAAGGCTAACATTCTGCCATCAAGAGACAGTCTAAAAGGCCTTTACCCTCAATCATTTGAAAAGCTATAGATCCAGATGTAAAATTCTCACAGATAGTGACTCCTCATTAAAAATCTGTCGGTTTTGACACATTTCATTCTGCTTCGTAAATCTTGCATAATTCTGGGACAAATTATGTGCAGCTTGAACCAAAGAAGGGAGGAGCAGACATTCTCTCCAATTGGAAAATAAGGCTCAACTTCAGTCAGTCAAGCGGTGCATGGTTTGAAATAATAAGTGGTGCTGTAGATGGGGGGGGGGGGGGGGGTCTTGCTTTTCTCCATTCATTTTTTCTTATATATTTTTGTGTCTTTTTGTTGTTGTTGATATTCTCCATTTATTATAGTGCTGATTTGACCATGTGTGGCATCATGGTTAACATTGCTCTACAACTGAGCCACTGTCAACATAGCAGTGACTGATGCCACGTTCAAGGCAGACCACTCGGAACTTATCTTTCTACAAAGAGTTTCCAAGTCGGAAATGTCTGTTTCCAAGTTGTCTTGAAAGTGGCATGACTCCCCTTTGATGTCATACAATTGGACAAAGGAGGTAAAATGTGCCATAGCCTACAATTATAACATAATAATAGGGTGTTCAGAGATATTTTAGTTTAGTTTGTTTATTTGCATAGAGCCAAAAAATGCAGTTCTGTCTTGCCTTCCCATTGCTGCGTTCACGTGCTCATCGAAGCTTCCTATTTCCTACCTATGATGTCAGAAATAGGACTACGTTTAATGAATGTGCTTTTTGGTCGGAACAATTATTCACTAAGTTAGCTAGCTTGTTTAACATAACAACATTATCAAACTACCCCTTACAAACCTAATCAAAATTAGACTTAAAGTAATGTTAATTACGACGTAGTTGTATATCATATGATACTCAATTAAATTCGAAGCAATAAGATATACAAGATGCAAGGATTCTCCTATTAGGATCCTATGGAATCTTCATTGGTGTGAAATGGGGCGCCCCTCCCTCGTTACAACTTATCAACCACAGTTGTGCTTGAAACCAGGTTTAAGTATCTGAAAGTGAAACTTTGACTCCACAGTTTAAAAACGTGTAGGCTAGGCTAAAATAGAATCTATCGGTGGGTAAGTATTTCCCGCAAGAATTCTAGCAAATTGAGGGAAAGTATGAAAGAACCAATCACTCCATCTGGATACTGAAATGGAGCTCATAATGACGCCTCTATTGGAGCGCGCACTGTCTCGAGCTTTTCTCCGAGCTTAGTGACGTCAGTTACCTCCTGGCAGCAAGCGAAGTCACTATCCGAGTGGAGGCTCTTGAAAGATACACAAGTAACCCAGTAGGAAAAGACAGACAGGGGAACACTCCCAGTAGGTACCGGGCACGTTAACTGTAAAACGGAATATTTTCCTCTATTACAGCGGAAGAGTAGAATTGATCTTACCCCGGAGCTGGGGGTAACGTTCGCGATACTCTACCGCAATGGATAGACTTTTAACTTGTCTAATTGCTGCGGGCAGCGTATTGCTTACAGTTCGAGCAGAAGTATTCAAAGGTAAGACTAATAATTTATTGTGTAGTGTATTTTGTTTGTTTGTATTGCAAAAAGCCCAGGAATTTGAAGTAGCCTATGATTAACGGGTCTGTCGCGCTTTCCGTCGAAGAACGCATTCCGAAGTTCGTTGTCTTGAAGGCAGTCCAGTGTCTAGCAGTACAACATCCAAGTTTTCTGGCGAAAAGCCTGTAACGTTATAATGTTACTTCCTACGCATTTATTGTTCGACAGAGAAATTCGTGTATGGCTAGTTGGAATAGGGTTGTTTGATGTCCCTTTGATCAGTAAATAGCTCTAGTGTAAACAGACCGACGTGCCCCATCCCAGCGCATTGGAAACTTTTAGAATGTAGTCAGCGCTGTGGTACGCTATTTCACCAAATACACTGTAGCATAATGTCGAATTGTTCTTCCATTTTGGATCATGGCTGTACTCTGGCAAAATGGCAATTATTTACATGATTCATAACCACAATAGTTGAATTTCTGTTAGGTACCCCATGACAGCTTGTTTTGTAGAGGGAAATGTTCTGTGCGTTACTTGGTTATTCATTTTGTCCAATGCTCCTGATGCTATTAATTTCACGTCCGTTTCAAGTTGGTATACCATATGTTTATTGAATGGAACATTTACTAATCTACACTAAGGGTGACTGTCAGACTGACACAGACTTGTCTGAAAAGTTTTGAGATCCTTTGAAAGCCTAAGCTTATCAAAGCAAGCCGTTGCTTAAAATAGATTAGCATCTATAAAAAGTAAGGGGCGTCTAATAATCGAACTTCCTATTCCTGCTTATTGAAATAGACTAATTCATTTAGCATATAATACCTATATTAATGTAGTGCCAGAAGTGTCATTGCATATGGGCAACATTCCAAAGTGAAGGGCTGGGCAAATGTGTGTGGAGCGCTACATCTACACATGGATTGTTATACAGGTGCTTTGACATGATCTCGATTGCCTGTGTTTTCAATGGAAGAGAGCTGCATTTCGCACGTTTGAACTGTGGCTCATCTGAGCTTCATAGGAGGCATGTAACTATGCATACAGCAGGCAAGCAAGCACATCTGTTTTATCCTCAGTCAAGCTACAGTTGGCCATGCTTTTCTTACAGTATATGTAATAATTAGGCTTAATACCATTGGTATGTTGTGTTTAGTTATGCATCGGAGGATGATAGTTGTTTTGTTCAATGTAATGAAAGGTATTTTTGGTTTTTGCCCTAATGTGGTAGGAAAACTAACAGGCATATTTATTCAAATCTAATTTAAATACAACACAACTTTCTATATCCCCTTCTGGGCAATTGGAGTTTTCTCACTCACATGTGTATCTAATTGATTGAGCCGAATATCTATTTTTGTAAAGGCTTCCATTTGCCCGGCACAATATTTTGAATTCCATGTAATAAAAATGGATAAATCCACTATTAGACAGGGCGTCCATGCTAGTTAACTACATCAGTAATCAGAGCTTTTTCTGATGTTATGCATGTAAGTAGCCTTCCTACTAGTTTCTTGATGAGATCTGGGACGCATAACACTGTCACAGCCTCTCAATGCCTTTACGTGCAATGCCTGGTGGTGGCAGCATTGTACATACCGCCACACAATGGCTCACTTGAGATTCAGGATTTGGTCCGCAACCTCATCAAATAACTTTTTCCACCGCCATCCATATTAAAAAGCACAAACAGTCAAATATTTGTTAAACAAAGAATGATTTTATAATGGAATGTAAATAACCATTTTGTTTACTTGCCAATCAGGGAGTACAAAACCAGCGGTGGAATTACAAATGCAAATTAAGTGAGACTTAAAAAAAAATGTAATGTACGTAATAGTTGTTGTTCTCCCAAAACATTCCCCACATTTATTCCTGATCCTAGCACTGTTATTGGTTTAAGGCGGTTCCATTCCCTGCTTGCATCAGTTAGTTATCCATGAAAAGTTAGACATGCCACACGCCACTTTTGTAGAAGCCCACAGACATGTTACTGAGTGATACACAGTAGACACAGATGGTTCAATGTTCAGTTTGGCAGTCAGTTCAAGCTGTCAAGACAAACACTATATCATCAAAATGTGTTTCTTGAAGTGAAGCCTGAATGGTTATTCTCTTGCTTTGCTGGAAGTAGGGCTAAATTGTTAGATTAATATGATAGTTTGTGCCCTTGGCTGAGCTTTGTGTGTTTGGACACTGCACAAGGCCTGGCTGGAGTAAGTTTTCTGTAATGGACATTGTGTCTTGTGTGACCAATTTACCCAGGATATCCCCTGGCTCTCCCAGATGGATGGATACCCCTGCGCTGTTTCTTCCGTCCATTCACTGCTATAAATATATTATTGTCGAGCTGCAGACCTTTGGTACATGCTGCATAATGCACATTGTTCTTCTTGCTTGGACTCGGCCACACAGCCTTTCTGTGGAGTGTTGCTGTGCCTCTTTCAACAATCCACTTTCAAATTATTTGTCTTGTCTTTTAAGACTGACACCCAGCACACAAAGTATAACCAGTCAAATAGCTTGCTATAGAAACTGTAGAGTTACTGGTTCTTCATGTCGCCACATACAACCCAGACTGATGGAGCTTTGCTGGGATATCTGCACCAGTGGAGAATGAAATTAAATCTGGAAAAGATGGAAGAGTTGCCCTAATAATGAACACACCGTCAATAATTAACTGGGATTATTAATGTCCACTATTGCATTTCAGTCATACACACCTAGCTAACCTGACACAAAGAAAGTCTTCCATGAAATTGCAACCCCCCCCCAAACCATTTTGCCTTCAAGCTAATCGTCTTTTGTGCTTTTTTTTAGCATCTTTCTGATACTTGCTGAAGGCCTAGTGATGAATTCCAGTCTGCCTCGCTGTATTTGTTGTGGCTGTGCACGGCAAACATTTCTAGCATTCTCAGACTCTGCGTGCTCTGTTTTTTTCCTCCCCAGTCCACCACACACTAGGAACTAGCTGTGCTGATAATCCTGGTAGCTCGGTCAGGGCTTGACATTAACTTTTTTAATCACTTGTCCTTCTGATTTTATTATATATATTTTTTTAACTTTCCGAAAGCTGAAGTCACTTGTCCAAACAATAAAAAAAGTTTGTAAAACCATATTCCAAAAGGGTGACTGATTTTCTGTGCTTGCCCGTAGACTGTGGGGGCGGCAGGGTAGCCTAGTGGTTAGAGTGTTGGGCTAGTAACCGGAAGGTTGCAAGTTCTAATCCCCGTGCTGACAAGGTACAAATCTGTCCCTGAACAGGCAGATAACCCACTGTTCCTAGGCCGTCATTGAAAATAAGAATTTGTTCTTAACTGACTTGCCTAGTTAAATAAAGGTAAAATAAAAAATAAAACTGTAATTACGCTCACATGCTGAGGAATCATGACATGACAAAATATGTTTAGCTGAGCCACATTTTTTTGAATGTTTTTTTTTTAATGTGAGCTCTGGTGGAGCTCTGGCACAAAAGACAGGCCTAGGCTATGACACTGTCTGTGTGTGCTGAAGCACGCAGAAGGAGAGAGTGACAGTCAACGAGCCTCATGTCTTGTGATGGGTAGTAAATCATCATGGGCTGCAGAGCCACTCTGCTCTCCTCAAAACGGGATAATTGTAAACTGATTGGCAAGTTTGTCTCATCCTCCTCTCTTATTAGGCCTAGGCTACTATGTGTTGTAGGTACAGTTGAAGTTGGAAGTTTACATACACTTAGGTTGGAGTCATTAACTTTTTTTCAACCACTCCACAAATTTCTTGTTAACAAACTATACTTTTGGCAAATCAGTTAGAACATCTACTTTGTGCATGACACAAGTAATTCTTCCAACAATTGTTTACAGATTATTTCACTTATAATTCACTATCACAATTCCAGTGGGTCAGAAGTTTACATACACTAAGTTGACTGTGCCTTTAAACAGCTTGGAAAATTCCAGAAAATTATGTCATGGCTTTAGAAGCTTCTGATAGGCTAATTGACATCATTTGAGTCAATCGGAGGTGTACCTGTGGATATATTTCAAGGCCTACCTTCAAACTCAGTGTCTCTTTGCTTGACATCATGGGAAAATCAACAGAAATCAGCCAAGACATCTGAAAAGAAATTTTAGACCTCCACAAGTCTGGTTCATCCTTGAGATCAATTTCCAAATGCCTGAAGGTACCACGTTCATCTGTAAAAACAATAGTACGCAAGTATAAACACCATGGGACCACGCAGCCGTCATACCGCTCAGGAAGGAGACACATTCTGTCTCCTAGAGATGAACGTACAAAAAGTGCAAATCAATCCCAGAACAACAGCAAAGGACCTTGTGAAGATGCTGGAGGAAAGAGGTACAAAAGTATCTAGATCCACAGTAAAACGAGTCCTATATCGACATAACCTGAAAGGCTGCTCAGCAAGGAAGAAGCCACTACTCCACAACCATAATAAAAAAGCCAGACTACGGTTTGCAACTGCACATGGGGACAAAGATTGTACTTTTGTAGACATGTCTTCTGGTCTGATGAAACAAAAATATAACTGTTTGGCCATGATGACCATCGTTATGTTTGGAGGAAAAAGGGGGAGGCTTGCAAGCCGAAGAACACCATCCCAACCGTGAAGTACCTGGGTGGCAGCATAATGTTGTGGGGGTGCTTTGCTTTGCTGCATGAGGGACTGGTGCACTTCTCAAAATAGATGGCATCATGATGTGGATATATTGAAGCAACATCTCAAGACATCAGTTAAAGTTAAAGCTTGGTCGCAAATGGGACTTCCAAATGGACAATGACCCCAAGCATACTTCCAAAGTTGTGGCATAATGGCTTAAGCACAACAAAGTCAAGGTATTAGAGTGGCCATCACAAAGCCCTGACTTCAATCCTATAGAAAATATGTGTGCAGAACTGAAAAAGCGTGTGCGAGCGAGGTGGCCTACAAACCTGACTCAGTTACACCAGCTCTGTCAGGAGGAATGGGCCAAAATTCACCCAACTTATTGTGGGAAGCTTGTGGAAGGCTACCAGAAACGTTTGATCCAAGTTAAACAATTTAAAGGCAATGCTACCAAATACTCATTGAGTGCATGTAAACTTCTGACCCACTGGGAATGTGATGAAATAAATAAAATATTAAATAAATCAAATAACGGATAAATAAAAAAAATCTCTCTACTATTATTCTGACATTTCACATTCTTACAATAAAGTGGTGATCTTAACTGACCTAAAACAGGGAATCTTTACTAGGATTAAATGTCTGGAATTATGAGAAACTGAGTTTAAATGTGTTTGGCTAAGGTGTATGTAAACTTCCCACTTCAACTGTAGGTCGCACATTGCTAGATTAATATGGAAATGGGCCTATGCGAACTATGCATCTTTTCCTAAGATTTCCTCAGATGTCTCCTAAATTAAAAAAATATATATATTTTTGACATTCGATTTTTCCATCTTGGTATAGGTTGCTCAATTTCACTTCTTGTCATTCAAAATAAATCTGTAATTGAGAATAGCATAGACTCTGAATTTCAATATTATTCCCATTTTTAAAAGCTTCAACTTGTGGACTTTTAAACACTTATTTTTTTGAATAGTTTGGAAAATACTCAACTTTAATTTGTCTTTTAATGCTTTTATGATATTTCAATCAGTAGGATTAGGCTTTTTGGTTGTTTGGTTTGCAAGGATGGAATATTATATATATTTTTAGCCTCGCTTGCATGCATGTATCAATTCACTTAATGCTTTGCTCAACTAAGGGTTTTTTCAAATTTCGCAATAGATTTTTATATTTTGCTATTGTTTTTTCTATCGCTCTTATTTTTACCTTAAGCCTCCCATGTTTTGGGTTATTCAAAAACACCTTCAACTTTTGATCGTGGAATAGTCCATCAGGAGAACTCTAGCATGTATTAACCTGAAAGTGGCTTAATCGGCCAAGTCATATTCATATGAAATGTAGAGAAACTATAACATTTAGGCTTCTATAACAATAAGTCACCGGAGTGTCTGCTATAAAAGTAGCCTTTGGCTATAGGCCCAGATCATTTGAGGGAGAGAACAAAAAATAATAATACTATTCTGACCAGATATTTTCTTAGACTCTTAGCTCTGTCTACATTTATTCTTTTGCAGTGTGTGTGTATGTGTGTATATGTATATATATATATATACATATTATATATACATATTATATATATATATTAGTAATTGGCCAGGTGTCATCAACTAGATTCAGCCACGGGCCATTTTCTATTTATTTAAAATAATTGTTTGCTTGAGTGGATGGTCAGGAACATAATTACAAATAATTTGTAGACTTCAAATTGACCGTAAGAAGCCCAAACTGATTTAATATTTGACAAAAACATAATAATTTCAATCCTTGCTTACATTTGTATATGATCACGTGTCTCTATTATGCGTGAGGATACTTGAGAACAGATTTCCCAAATTAAAATGACTTGGAGCTGATTTCCTGGTTGTTTTTAGTCTCTTTTTATGTCCAACAATGAAAATGTTAAATAACAATTTTATTTTATTTTGCTCAGAAAACTTGGGGGCCAAATAAAACTACCCGTGAGCAGCCAGTTGGGGGAACCCTGAAATATGCTATATCAAATAGGAATATAGACAATTTACTCAGTCAGCTATGCACTGCCCTGCTTTGATATTGTGATTTGTGTCATTTTCTTTTCTTTTTACTTCTTACTATACTTTTTACTTATACATACATACATACATACATACATACATACATACATACATACATACATACATACATACATACATACATACATACATACATACATATTTTCCCCGGACAAGCCTTAATGTCGAGCTCTGTGGGTCGTGTTCATTAGGGCACACTGCAGAACAATAAAAACATGCCTGTTTTGGTTAAGTTCAGCTAGAGCTTTCTCATTTAATTCTGTTTTCTTCCATTTTTGTGCCTAATGAACACTACCCGGCTAGAGGAGTCTATTTGCAGGACATTGCCCAGGAAGGCCTGGACCAGCCAGTGTTGTGGTTTAAAGTGCACAGGTATAGATAGTATAATTACCCGTTAGAAGAGATGTTGAGCAAACAGGGCCCCCTCTAATTAAACTCCGCTCTTCTGGAGGCAGAGAGAGGGGGACACAGGGAAAGGCTGGATAACTCCTGAATCAGCCAGCACCGCCATACAGTGAGGGCAATAGGGAGACCAGGTGGTCCAGTCAGCATCTTGCACTGTACACCACTGTCAGGTTTAACAAACCGCTGAGACTAAAAGAAGCTCTCTTATGATTACATATTCATTATTCCGATGGATAAAGGTGTTTACCGAATCTCACTAGAGGCCTTTCTAGGTGACTGTGTCAGTCTAAGCACTCAGGAAAACAACTAATTAATTCACCAAGGACCACCCCTGCCCCACTTCCAAGCCAACAGCATAGGACTTCTACTATTACTAGGATGTTGTTACGTACTGTAGGCTGGGTATAGGCTGTCCTCAGGAGTGTGTGTTTTTGTGTTTAGTTTTTTTCCTGCTTCCTTGCATGTTATTTTTCTGGAACCAGGTTACAGGAAGGGTGGCAGGTTAGTACACTGTTGCAGCTCTTCTTCTCTGTGTCCCTGCCTTGCATATATGAGAATATGACCACAGGCAAATCTCTCCATTACTGTCATCCTGCATCTGTGGCACTCTGTGGAGTCGTCATTATGGGTCATTAACAGTTTGGGGCCACGGTGTTCTTCTCAGTCATGTTCTTCTCCTCTGTGTTCCCCCTCCCCCTGCTCTAATTTGTGACCAAAAGTCATTGTTGCTCCTAAAGGAAGTTTGAGAAACAACCTCCCTTTCCGACCTTCCCGGCCCAGGAGTTTTCTGAAGGAAAGGAGGCCCACGTCGGCTTCAGCGTGGCCTTTCATAGAGCTGCAGTGAAAACGACAACATCAGGGAATGATTCGCAGTCTAGGGCATCATCATAGTTTCTCTACTACTGCGGAATCATTGGAGCCCCCTGAACCCTCCCCAGAAAACTTGTTTCTTGGATAAGTCATTTTTATTCCCCTGTATTGATATTTTTAATAGTTGCCAAACCCTGATGCCCAGCACTAATCCCCATCATTTATTTCTGTCTCTGCTAAATGGGGAAGGTATAAATATTTGCTCAGAATGCAAGGACCATGTAGTGACAATTTATACTTTTTTAATTTATTTTTTATGATGTTTTAATTATTTCTCTTACTTTTCACTTACTCTGCGGGTATTTATTGCAAAGCAAGCAGAAGGGAATTTTAAAAAATACAAATAAATCTTTGTTAGTCATTTTAATTGGGGACGTTAAAAGGGGCAGCATTGCGTACCGGCTGGTCTTTAGCTCTGCAGCGTGATGAACTGTTTGGATGTTGACTGCTGAAATTTGCAGCTTAGCGTTGCTTTTCAAACTGAATTCCACCCCATTAGCAGAAGTTTGTCACATTCATCATCCCATTTGTCCTGGGTTCTCTCCATGTCTGAAAGACTTAATCAGCCATCTTGTCAATGGTAAAGAGACACCGATTAGAGTGAGACTGATGGAAAATTACAAGATGGAACTAAATAGCCAAGCTGTGTGCGGCCTTTATGGTTTACCCTAGATCTCCCAGCTTTTTTCTCTCAGACATTTTTTTGAAAAATAAATAAAAATGCTGCTCCATATTAAGTTTGAAAATCTCCATTCCTTTTTGCCACAGAGCAGCCTTTTTGAAGTGTTTGACCTCTGTCCTAGTGTCAAACCCAAATCACATGACTTTAATAGCTCACAGCCTGGTCTCAAGGCCTTCGTCTTAAGCCAATTTAGGTTTACACTGTGTTGGGCTGAATGCCACGGCCCTGAGCAGGGTGAGACTGGCTCAAGGAGGAACATTTTAATGGTATTAATGGTCCCATCAGCATGTGGTCACATTGAAACTGTCAGCTCTCAGGGGCCCACTGGAAACACCAACAGGGGGAGAGAAAAAAAGCTGTGAAACCAAAAGCAGGCAAAAACAGCTCTTGTAGTAGAAGCTTGTTGATGTCGCGTTAGACTGTTAGGTCTTTACTTGAGGTTTTAGCAATTTAAATAACCAGCTTTAATGCGTGTAACCCCCCCCCCCCCCCCCGGCGAACAACCTTTTTTTTTATTGAGCATGCAGCTGTGCCAGACCTCCGACTATATTAACACGAGGCGTTGTTAAACACAGTTTATTAGAATCCAGGACTAGACGTTCTCTGTTCTCGGTCTTAGCCGTCACCCTAATTATTTTTTCCACCAACCCTGCGACAGCAGCAAAATCTTCCCCAAATATAGATAATGAAAGGATTTAAAGAAGAAACGACTCCTATGAAAAGCAGTCAAAGCTCTGCTACTAGTTGTGATGCGTTTTACGGTTGATCTTAAAGTCACACCAAGCCACTGGAGGGGCCCGCATGTCTTCAAGTGGTCGGAGAACTTCTACAAATCAGATTTAGAGGAGGCTTAAAAATCCTAGCACGATAGGGGAGAGGCGTTCTGCGAACAGACGCCACAAGGGGAACATTGAGGTAAGAGCTTGCTGAATGTGCAAGTACAATCTTAGAGGGATTAATCGATATGAGGGTCACCGGCTCGCTGTATTAAATAATGTTGTCTTTCAGTCGCACACAAACCGTCCTAATCCTATAGCCGCCAGCCCTGTCTCAACACATGGTGGACAGATATTAAAACAGGCCAATATTAAATCCAGGCCAGCACAAAACAATAAGCCAAGAGAAAATGATACGGCTTAAGAATACACCCGGCAATCAGACAGACCTCTCTCCACAGGTCAGAGGAATTAAGGGGTCATCTAAATTATAATCTCCCAAAGGAGGGGGGGGCTCCAACAACAACTTTTCAACTGTAGCCTCACTGAAGGATTGTGATGAATTAGCATTGTGTTTAAGATGCAGATTTAACATTTACTGGAACACGCTAAAATATGCACATATCACTTTAGATTTCTCAGCGGTATGTACTTTCCTCACTCCAAGTTGAGTGGATTCCACACAGTGTAGGAAGGCCTCTGGAAATTCTCTAAAATCTTGAAATGTGTTTTCAAAGGAGTGGAATGTAAATATTTTATTGGGGTATTATAATTCCATCTTTATCATAATTATCATAACAGCTGTCCTTGGAGCTTGTCCACGAGTGCTGCTGTGCTTTATTATAATATCTGTGTGAGTTAAAGTGAGGGAGATGAAACAGAAAGCCATTAAACACCACAGGCATTAATGGGGAGAAGTGGTTAGGGAATTGGATATGTGAACAGCAGCACGCTGCCCGAAGGGGACAGAACTGCTCTCTTTATCCCCGGGAAAGGTACTTAACCTATATTGCAACTGTAAATATTCATAAGTGGGTAATACGTAAAATGTGGAGTTAGACTCAATACATATCTAACATTAACTTTAAGGAAATGGAGTATGAAATGAAGTCACTAAAGTGACATCGATCTTGTGACTGTGGGTTTGGGGCCCATCTCCCTGTGTGTATTTATTTACATGCAGTGGAGATTTGGTGTTGTCGTTGGAGTCATTTCTGAGCCTGTTTATGAGTGTGGTGAGTTTTTGGGTCAGTGTCTGCCCTGCTCCTGTCCTCCACTTGTAGCTGTAAGTATTTCTGGAAATAATGAAGTGGTTACCCCGGGGTGACGGCAGCACCTCCTTTACCTCCCCATATTTCATCCAGGCTGATTGATGAGGTTCTATATGTATGTCATCCGTTTAGATGGGGGAGAAAGCGAGGGGCACATTTTTTCAAGAAACATCCGAGTCCGACAAGCCCCCAGTGGGTTGTGCAATGTTAAGTGAGGTTAACAGAACGCTTAAAATTAGAGCAGTGTGAGCCTTATAGGGGCTAAACTAGTTATGAAGTTGGGCAAAGAGCACAACCAAAGCAGACCAGGTTTCTTGAAGAGATGGCCTGTGTTTTCTGTTGCAAATGGGAAGGTAGGCTGTAACTTCCTATTGATTGATGGACACTCTATGGGCAATCTTCCTGAAAAGGGATCTTTACTTTTGCTTTAGTGTTTTTAGACACTTCACTTACTAATCAGGATTGGAGCAGTGCTCTAGCTGCAGACTTTAGCATGAAAATACTTTTCCAAATATCCATATTGGTTCCAGCTGTACACCCTCAAGGAAAACAAAGAATGATGGATAGGAGAACTTATAGTGGGATACACAAAGTACCCTGTGGAAGGGTTTTACATTTGAAGATTCTGGATTTTCCCTTCTTAGACGCAACAAATTGATGGCAACCTAGTCCCAACAAAGCATTGTTCTTCCAGCAGATTTCCCCAATAGAAGTTTATGCCTCCATGATAACCAACCCAGCTCCGCCACCAGTGCATTACCTCGCTGGTAGCTCCACGAGGTTCACTGAGAAAGCTCGGAAGCATGAAATAAGCCCCCCCCAAAACAAGATAAACGAGGCAAATCTCAAATGGCCAAAATCCAATTGAATCCAATTTGGCCAAATCCTTGCTGCTTGGTTTTCAGATCGGTCTAAAAACACACTGTGTGGCATTGCTTGGCTGATATACCAAAGTCTTGTTTTGTTTTCTTAATCTTCCTCAAGTTTTGCTTTCTAATCCCCCTAATCCTCACACTAAACAGAAAAACAAATCATCTATACCCAGACAGAAAAAACACAGCTTGTGAAAGTTTTTCTCTGGCCTTTTGTGCAGTAATATCAGAGGAGATGGATGCTCTCTGATGATTCACTAAGACCGACAACTGTTCATATTGTAGGTTGACTCTTTACTGCCAAACTGGGAGATTGGAGGCTGGCTGGCTGGCGGGGTAGCACAGCCTTGTACGCAGAAAGACAGACAGGGAGACAGAGGGGTCTTAGATGGTTATATGGACTGCTTTGCTATTGAGATTGGCAGATGGGGAGGCAGGCAGGCCAATAGACAGTCAGCGAGGGGAATAGGGTAGGAGGCAGAGACTGGCAGGCAGGGCTGGTGGCAGGAGACAGAACCATGGAGCCCCGGGCCTTTTCAGAGGCACTGCATTAACAGGGACAGAGCTGGTAGGGGGGGTGGGTTCCATCTCAGAACTACTACTGCCAAGTCTGTGACACGTCAACTCATCTGGGGTGAGCTCTCCAGCATGGAGCCCCTCTCATGGATGTCTTGGTAGAGATGTGGTACTGTGCTTTCACAGGTGTCGTCTTACCTTTCAGTGTATTTGTCATCGGGGGGGGGGGGGGGGGGGTTGCGTTGGTCTAGTGGTCTGATTCGCAACCTGGCATGTCAACAGCTAAATCTGTTCAGAGTTTTGAGCCAGCAGAGTTCTGCATTAACAACATTCTGTATCAGAGACAATGTCTTGTCTCTACTCCATGGGTAGGTATGTTTCACTGGCTTGGTAATAAAGTGCATAAACTGGGTCATTGACCCCACCCACCCCACCATCCCCTTGCCTGAAGTGTTGACACCGCAGCCCCCAAAGAGAACCCAGCAGGCAGTGAACTCTCTCATCCTCACCCGATGCCCATCTAAACCCAGACAGCTCCCAACCCAGCCTTTCCAAACGGGGGGGCATGAGGGGGACAGACTGAGGATTTGTTGTTGCTAGCTTTTGCTAACTCACTAAAATCACTGCGACCTAATAAGCCCTCTCTCTCTCCTCTCTTCCCCACGACTCCTCTCTAACCATTTTACGGAGCTAAGTGCGCAGCAATCCAGAGGTGATTGGGCGTAATCCTTTAGCATGGGGGAATATTGTGTGTGGAAGTGAGTGCTGCCGAGTGTTGAGATGCAGCAAGGCAAATAATGAAGGCATGTGTTTACCTATAATTCCCTTCACCCAGGGAGATGGATTAGTGCAAACGGAGAGCTTGTTGTCAGATTTCTTAAGTTGCCTTCAAGTATGAAGTCCCTCCACACACACACACACACACACTGGCCCCCGCGGAGGGTTTTAGTGTGCCGGGCCTGAATAGGGGGGTCTTTCATGCCTAATAGTCCAGAGACTGAGTTTTCGTCCCCCTGCCCCGGCAGCCATTATAGCCCTCTTTAGTCACCAGAGGAGAGGCAACATCAAACAGCAGGAATCGCCTCATACTGTATAAGCTCCCGAGCTCCGCCAAGCATTGCACACATATGCTACTTTTCAACTGGAACACCGGTGTTACACTAGTGTATACAACCCTTATGTTATACTAGGGACATTGCTTCCATAGCTATGACTGACAGTGAGGACTTGTGAATAGTGCTGTTACGGAGACGAGAGCCAGCTGCTCATAGCTGGTTGATGCATTGAATGAAAAGTGTTCCTATAAGCCCATGTTGCGCAACATTTCTATAGGCAATGCAATTGCGTGAGAGAAAAGTGTTTTGATGGCCTCTATTAAAAAGAGGATCCTATCAGCTTTCAATAGGCTAGGAGTACTATATTGATTTCTTAATATTAAAGACATTGCTTTGCTTTACAACCGGAGTAGCCTACCTGGCTGGCATGACAATGAACCGTGGGAAAGGCGCCCTCCATTCGCTATTCAAGTGCAAACGGATGTCTTTTCCCCCTGCCCCACAGGTGCATGATAAGGGCCCATTCTAAATCCAAATCAAATTTCACACACATGATTTAGTATATGTGAAGACAAGATTACATTGAGAATAGTCTGAGTGAGAATATTATCACTGGTGAATGATGCCCAGCGTGTGCAGTCTAAGGCAAGAAACAGTTGCATGCAGCTTTTTCAAATCATAGTTGCATACATCATGTACTGTAGCCAAGCCCATAGGCCTATACGTTTTGAAAAGGTTTGCATCACAAATGAAGTAGCCAAATAACTCTGAGTAGCTCAGAGCGATATGGCCAAAATATCATATCACGCTATTTTTCCTTTTTTTATATATATATATATTTTTTACAGTATTTTATGTTTTGAATAACACAAGTTCTAAATTTGCTTTATGAGTAGTGCGTGACCCTCGGGTGGCAACACATGCATTCTAACATAAGGATGACTCTGAATATGCTTTTCTGTTCTTCTGAAATAGTCTACATTTTCTTAATATCATAAAGTTTCTTTAGACCTGCCTAAAATAAATTATGGATTTATTGTGAGGATGTAGGCTAAAGTTAATGGATTTATTAGACATTTTAAAATGTAGATGTTTCAAAGGTATCAGTGGCTTTTAGGCTATGCGTGGAAGCCTGGAGATGCTAAATGTGTGTGTTAATTAAGTCAATTACCGTGAGACCAGCAGTTATTTGCATGACATTTACCGGCTGGCAAAATTTAATGACAGCCACTGCCCCACTTGTGAAGAGCAGAATCAACAACCTCTGCATAATCAAAAGTTACTTTGTGAGAAGGTGTTAAAGTTCACAGTTGGCCATTGTTATGTAAATGCCATCTGAAAAGTACCTGTGGCCTGGCTTTGGCCCCAAGTGAGAGATGGTTCGCTGGAGCCATGGCCCGGCGAGAAACGGGTGCCAGCCTGCTTATTTTTATTTTATTTAACTAGGCATGTCAGTTAAGAACAAATTCTTATTTACAATGACGGCCTAGGAACAGTTGGTTAACGCCTTGTTCAGGGGTAGAACGCCATAGTTCCTAAGGAACTATGCAGTATTTCTTTTTTACCTGTTATTTCTTTCATTGGTACCCCAGGTAATCTTAGGTTTCATTACATACAGTCGGGAGGAACTACTGAATATAAGAGCAACGTCAACTCACCATCATTACGACCAGGAATATGACTTTCCCGAAACGGATCCTGTATTTTGCCTTCTACCCAGGACATTGGATCGGATCCTAGCCGGCGACCCAAAACAACGACGCCGTAAAAGAGGCAAATGAAGCGGTCTTCTGGTCAGGCTCCGGAGACGGGCACATCGCGCACCACTCCCCAGCATACTACTCGCCAATGTCCAGTCTCTTGACAACAAGGTTGATGAAATCCGAGCATGGGTAGCATTCCAGAGAGACGTCAGAGACTGTAACGTTCTTTGCTTCACCGAAACATGGCTCACTTGAGAGACGCTATCGGAGTCGGTGCAGCCAGCTGGTTTCTTCATGCATCGCGTCAACAGAAACGAGCATCTTTCTGGTAAGAAGAGGGGCGGGGGGTATGCCTTATGATTAACGAGACGTGGTGTGATCATAACAACATACAGGAACTCAAGTCCTAATGTTCACCTGACTTAGAATTCCTCACAATCAAATGTCGACCGCATTATCTACCAAGGGAATTCTCTTCGATTATAATCACAGCTGTATATATTCCCCCCCAAGAAGACACATCGATGGCCCTGAACGAACTTTATTTGACTCTATGTAAACTGGAAACCACATATCCTGAGGCTGCATTTATTGTAGCTGGGGATTTTAACAAGGCTAATCTGAAAACAAGACTCCCTAAATTCTATCAGCATATCGATTGCGCAACCAGGGCTGGTAAAACCCTGGATCATTGTTATTCTAACTTCCGCGACGCATATAAGGCCCTCCCCCGCCCTCCTTTCGGAAAAGCTGACCACGACTCCCATTTTGTTGCTTCCAGCCTACAGACGGAGACTAAAACAAGAAGCTCCCGCACCCAGGTCTGTTCAACTCTGGTCCGACCAATCAGATTCCACGCTCCAAGACTGCTTCGATCGCGTGGATTGCGTCCAACAACAATATTGACGAATACGCTGATTCGGTGAGCGAGTTCATTAGAAAGTGCATCGGTGATGTTATACCCACAACAACAGCAACGATTAAAACATTCCCAAACCAGAAACCGTGGCTTGAACCACTGCTTTTAACCAGGGCAAGGTGACCGGAAACATGACCGACTACAAACAGTGTAGCTATTCCCTCCGCAAGACAATCAAACAAGCTAAGCGTCAGAGACGAAGTAGAGTTGCAATTCAACGGCTCAGACATGAGGTATGTGGCAGGGTCTACAGTCAATCACGGATTACAAAAAGAAACCCAGCCCCGTCGCGGACCAGGATGTCTTGCTCCCAGACAGACTAAATAACTTTTTTGCTTGCTTTGAGGACAATATAGTGCCACTGACACGGCCTGATACCAAAACCTACGGACTCTCCTTCACTGCAGCCGACGTGAGTAAAACGTGAGTAAAAAGGAAGGCCATAAAGATCATCAAGGACAACAACCACCCGAGCCACTGCCTGTTCACCCCGCTATCATCCAGAAGGCGAGGTCAGTACAGGTGCATCAAAGCTGGGACCGAGAGACTGAAAAACAGCTTCTATCTCAAGGCCATCAGACTGTTAAACAGCCACCACTAACATTGAGTGGCTGCTGCCAACATACTGTCTCAACTCCAGCCACTTTAATAATGGAAATTGCTGTAAAAAATGTATCACTAGCCACTTTAAACAATGCCACTTAATATAATGTTTACATACCCTACATTACTCATCTCATATGTATATGTATATACTGTACTCTATATCATCTACGGCATCTTTACGTAATACATGTATTACTAGCCACTTTAAACTATGCCACTTTGTTTACATACTCATCTCATATGTATATACTGTACTCGATACCATCTACTGCATCTTGCCTATGCCGTTCTGTACCATCACTCATTCATATGTCTTTGTTTACATATTCTTTATTCCTTTACACTTGTGTGTGTATAAGGTAGTAGTTGTGGATTTGTTAGGTTAGATTACTTGTTGGTTATTACTGCATTGTCGGAACTAGAAGCACAAGCATTTCGCTACACTCTCATAAACATCTGCTAACCATGTGACAAATACATTTTTATTTGATTTTGATTTGATTTGAACCTTTTGGTTACTGACCCAACGCTCTAACCACTAGGCTACCTGCCGCCCCAATAGGAACAGAAAAGTTTGATCTTTTTGGGTAAAACACTGAGGTAAATCCTGAATGGAAATGCGTCAACAGATAAACCAGTACATATTAACACTTATAATAAACACACGCAGGCACATATCGATGCACTGCACACTCAATCTGCCCCATAAATTATTCAGGGGCCTCTGGCGGAATGTGACAAACATTTCAACCACCCTCTGCTCCAACCCCCCCGCCCCCTCAATCCTCATTCTCACCCCCACCCCTCTCGCACCAGGATACAGCAGTACAACACATTCCACCCAGCTCAACCCCCACCCCCCCCACATCTCCCTGGGACCATTTACTCCCCCATAACCCTGTGTGCCCCTCCATCCACCTGCAGGCCCGCTACCTCCAGTGGAATGGTGTGTGTGTGTGTGTGTGTGTGTGTGGTATTCTGTCTCTGTGACCGCCGATAACTAATTGTACATTTTTGTTTTTACCCCTTTTTTCGTGATATTCAATTGGTAGTTAGTCTTGTTTAATCGCTGCAACTCCCGTACCGACTCGGGAGAGGCGAAGGTCGAGAGCTGTGCGTCCTCCAAAACACGACCCTGCCAAAACGTACTGCTTCTTGACACACTGCTCGCTTAACCCGGAAGCCAGCCATACCAATGCAATGCAGTGCCTTAGATCGCTGCGCCACTCAGGAGGCCCAACTTGAGAACAAAGTTGACGACAAATACAAAATTGCCAATGTATAAAAATATGCGTCAAATGAAAACCGAGATGACTGCATTACAATATAAACAGTCGGCCATAGGCCTATTTCAATCATATTGGAATGAGTCATGTTCAATCAAATCAAAATCAAATCAAATTTTATTTGTCACATACACATGGTTAGCAGATGTTAATGCGAGTGTAGCGAAATGCTTGTGCTTCTAGTTCCGACGATGCAGTAATAACCAACGAGTAATCTAGCTAACAATTCCAAAACTACTACCTTATACACACAAGTGTAAAGGGATAAAGAATATGTACATAAAGATATATGAATGAGTGATGGTACAGAGCAGCATAGGCAAGATGCAGTAGATGGTATCGAGTACAGTATATACATATGAGATGAGTATGTAAACAAATTGGCATAGTTTAAAGTGGCTAGTGATGCATGTATTACATAAAGATGCAGTTTATGATATAGAGTACAGTATATACGTATACATATGAGATAAATAATGTAGGGTATGTAAACATTATATTAAGTAGCATTGTTTAAAGTGGCTAGTGATATTTTACATCAATTCCCATTATTAAAGTGGCTGGAGTTGAGTCAGTGTGTTGGCAGCAGCCACTCAATGTTAGTGGTGGCTGTTTAACAGTCTGATGGCCTTGAGATAGAAGCTGTTTTTCAGTCTCTCGGTCCCAGTTTTGATGCACCTGTACTGACCTCGCCTTCTGGATGATAGCGGGGTGAACAGGCAGTGGCTCGGGTGGTTGTTGTTCTTGATGATCTTTATGGCCTTCCTGTGATATCGGGTGGTGTAGGTGTCCTGGATGGCAGGTAGTTTGCCCCCGGTGATGCGTTGTGCAGACCTCAATACCCTCTGGAGAGCCTTACGGTTGTGGGCGGAGCAGTTGCCGTACCAGGCGGTGATACAGCCCGACAGGATGCTCTCGATTGTGCATCTGTAGAAGTTTGTGAGTGCTTTTGGTGACAAGCTGAATTTCTTCAGCCTCCTGAGGTTGAAGAGGCGCTGCTGCGCCTTCTTCACGATGCTGTCTGTGTGGGTGGACCAATTCAGTTTGTCTGATGTGTACGCCGAGGAACTTAACTTACTACCCGCTCCACTACTGTTCCATCGATGTGGATAGGGGGGTGTTTCTTCTGCTTTTTCCTGATGTCCACAATCATCTCCTTAGTTTTGTTGACGTTGAGTGTGAGGTTATTTTCCTGACACCACACTCCGAGGGCCCTCACCTCCTCCCTGTAGGCCGTCTCGTCGTTGTTGGTAATCAAGCCTACCACTGTTGTGTCGTCCGCAAACTTGATGATTGAGTTGGAGGCGTGAGTGGCCACGCAGTCGTGAGTGAACAGGGAGTACAGGAGAGGGCTCAGAACGCACCCTTGTGGGGCCCCAGTGTTGAGGATCAGCGGGGTGGAGATGTTGTTACCTACCCTCAACACCTGGGGGCGGCCCGTCAGGAAGTCCAGTACCCAGTTGCACAGGGCGGGGTCGAGACCCAGGGTCTCGAGCTTGATGACGAGTTTGGAGGGTACTATGGTGTTAAATGCTGAGCTGTAGTCGATGAACAGCATTCTCACATAGGTATTCCTCTTGTCCAGATGGGTTAGGGCAGTGTGGTTGAGATTGCATCGTCTGTGGACCTATTTGGGCGGTAAGCAAATTGGAGTGGGTCTAGGGTGTCAGGTAGGGTGGAGGTGATATGGTCCTTGACTAGTCTCTCAAAGCACTTCATGATGACGGAAGTGAGTGCTACTGGGCGGTAGTCGTTTAGCTCAGTTACCTTAGCTTTCTTGGGAACAGGAACAATGGTGGCCCTCTTGAAGCATGTGGGAACAGCAGACTGGTATAGGGATTGATTGAATATGTCCGTAAACACACCAGCCAGCTGGTCTGCGCATGCTCTGAGGGCTGGGGATGCCGTCTGGGCCTGCAGCCTTGTGAGGGTTAACACGTTTAAATGTTTTACTCACCTCGGCTGCAGTGAAGGCGAGTCCGCATGTTTTGGTTGCGGGCCGTGTCAGTGGCACTGTATTGTCCTCAAAGCGGGCAAAAAAGTTTTTTAGTCTGCCTGGGAGCAAGGCATCCTGGTCCGTGACTGGGCTGGTTTTCTTTTTGTAATCAGTGATTGACTGTAGACCCTGCCACATACCTCTTGTGTCTGAGCCGTTGAATTGCGATTCTACTTTGTCTCTATACTGACGCTTAGCTTGTTTGATTGCCTTGCGGAGGGAATAGCTACACTGTTTGTATTCGGTCATGTTTCCGGTCACCTTGCCCTGATTAAAAGCAGTGGTTCGCGCTTTCAGTTTCACGCGAATGCTGCCATCAATCCACGGTTTCTGGTTTGGGAATGTTTTAATCGTTGCTATGGGAACGACATCTTCAACGCACGTTCTAATGAACTCGCTCACCGAATCAGCGTATTCGTCAATGTTGTTGTTTGACGCAATACGAAACATATCCCAGTCCACGTGATGGAAGCAGTCTTGGAGCGTGGAATCAGATTGGTCGGACCAGCGTTGAACAGACCTCAGCGTGGGAGCTTCTTGTTTTAACTTCTGTCTCTAGGCAGGGAGCAACAAAATGGAGTCGTGGTCAGCTTTTCTGAAAGGAGGGTGGGGGAGGGCCTTATATGCATCACGGAAGTTAGAATAGCAATGATCCAAGATTTTACCAGCCCTGGTTGCGCAATCGATATGCTGATACAATTTAGGGAGTCTTGTTTTCAGATTAGCCTTGTTAAAATCCCCAGCTACAATGAATGCAGCCTCAGGATGTGGATTCCAGTTTGCAAAGAGTCAAATAAAGTTTGTTCAGAGCCATCGATGTGTGCTTGGGGGGGAATATATACGGCTGTGATTATAATCGAAGAGAATTCCCTTGGTAGATAATGCGGTCGACATTTGATTGTGAGGAATTCTAAATCAGGTGAACAGAAGGACTTGAGTTCCTGTATGTTGTTGTGACCACACCACGTCTCGTTAACCATAAAGCATACGCCCCGCCCCTCTTCTTACCAGAAAGATGTTTGTTTCTGTCGGCGCGATGCGTGGAGAAACCAGCTGGCTGCACCGACTCCGATTAGCGTCTGTCAAGTGAGCCATGTTTCAGTGAAGCAAAGAACCTTACAGTCCCTGATGTCTCTCTGGAATGCTACCCTTGCTCGGATTTCATCAACCTTGTTGTCAAGAGACTGGACATTGGCGAGTAGTATGCTAGGGAGTGGCGCGCGATGTGCCCGTCTCCGGAGCCTGACCAGAAGACCGCTTCATTTGCCTCTTTTACGACGTCGTTGTTTTGGGTCGCAGGCTGTGATCCAGTCCGTTGTCCTGGGTGGAAGGCATAAAAGTCATATTCTTGGTCGTACTGATGGTGAGTTGACGCTGCTCTTATATTCAGTAGTTCTTCTCGACTGTATGTAATGAATCCTAAGATGTCCTGGGGTACCAATGTAAGAAATAACACGTAAAAAAACTGCATAGTTTCCTAGGAACGCGAAGCGAGGCGGCCATCTCTGTCGGCGCCGGAAGTAGGAATCGAGTTCTGTTTTGCTACTGTCTGTAATTTGTCTCAATATATTTCATGTGTAGCCTAACGTGCGCAAATCTGTGATTTAGTGCATTTTTATTGGGTAAGCATTAGAATAAGCCCCTCAACATGTGCAGCCGTAGGTACTATTAATCTCTAGGAGCTGATCCGTTATCAGTATTGTAAAATATTTCTAGTGTTAAGGAAAGCTGTTGAGAAAGCTGATTTTGAGAGCAGCATTCCCTTTCTTTCGATCCTGTCAGTATCGACACATGCTCCAACAATACACTTGGCAACTGTTCTTTCTGCGTAATGTTTTGGGAAACACATGTTACATCTTTGGTCGTTGTAGGAAAGATGCATTGTTAAAACACTTGTAAATTCTATCGGGAAACTGGGCCCTGTCTGCTAAAATTCGAATAGTTCGGCTAATTTCAGTTTGTGACAAAACAACCAAACAAGTGTAGAGAATCATTGTACCATCTGAACCACTGTGAAATATATTTTAATAACCAAAAGTATTGTATTTTCAGCTGTTTGAAGCTGGTGTACAAAACTGAAAGCAAAATGCTGCAAAACGTAGAGTAGAAATAGCGCACATAGAACATAACTACTGCTTCTTAGACTTGCTTTCAAGTCACTTTTCTGTGCATTTGGTCGGGTTGCTCAAAAAGTTACATCCAGTATTTCAGCTTTAAAGCTCTTAGCAAGGTGCAAAGACCTAGACACTGATAGGCTCTCCTCTCCCCACCTGGCTCTTTCTTCCCGCTCTAGTAAAGGAGAGGAGGAATCAAAATCCTCTTTTTCTTCTCCTTTTGCCTTTCATTTCCCCTCCATCTAAATCCTGCTCTTAAGCTCCCGGGTGGTGGGGGGAAAAAGCCCAGGCGGCCTGCTCTCTCTTTCACCCGAATGTCATGAGACCTTAGAACCCCTCCCCCTTCTCACAGGGAGATGGGCATGTTTTCCTACAGACCTTAGAAACCCTTCCCCCTTCTCACAGGGAGATGGGGATGTTTTCCTACAGACCTTAGAAACCCTTCCCCCTTCTCACAGGGAGATGGGCATGTTTTCCTACAGACCTTAGAACCCCTCCCCCTTCTCACAGGGAGATGGGTGTGTTTTCCTACAGAGCTTAGAACCCCTCCCCCTTCTCACAGGGAGATGGGTGTGTTTTCCTACAGACCTTAGAACCCCTCCCCCTTCTCACAGGGAGATGGGCGTGTTTTCCTACAGACCTTAGAACCCCTCCCCCTTCTCACAGGGAGATGGGTGTGTTTTCCTACAGACCTTAGAACCCCTCCCCCTTATCACAGGGAGATGGGCGTGTTTTCCTACAGACCTTAGAACCCCTCCCCCTTATCACAGGGAGATGGGCGTGTTTTCCTACAGACCTTAGAACCCCTCCCCCTTCTCACAGGGAGATGGGTGTGTTTTCCTACAGGCCTTAGAACCCCTCCCCCTTCTCACAAGGAGATGGGTGTCTTTTCCTACAGACCTTAGAACCCCTCCCCCTTATCACAGGGAGATGGGTGTGTTTTCCTACAGACCTTAGAACCCCTCCCCCTTCTCACAGGGAGATGGGTGTGTTTTCCTACAGGCCTTAGAACCCCTCCCCCTTCTCACAAGGAGATGGGTGTCTTTTCCTACAGACCTTAGGCTTGATGTGATCCCAGTGGCATTAGGACTATGGATGTTTCTTGATGTCTCACTTTTCCAGTGTAAACGTAGTAATCTTCCCACTCTCCTGACACTTTGTGGAATGTTGAGTATGAGGGAAAATAATCCTTGAAATACCACTTCAGAGAATTTGAAGTATTATATAATAAATGTTTATGATGGTAGACAGACATTATATATGATTTTATAAGCTTGTTGGGCATACAAGTAGATGGTGAGCAATTGGTAATCATGTCGTCCCTGAATCTGTGTATCCTGAAATAACCTCTTGAAAAGCCACTGATATGCTGTCTGCGTCTCAGAAAATGCAATCACTTTGGTTAGTTTCCTTAACTTTTCCTCCATGTCTGTCTTGATGCAGGCAGCTGAACACTCCTTCTCCCACTCAGATCTCCCAACCACAGATAGCTTTCCTATTATATACTACACTGACTAGCTTTTAAAACAGATGCGCCAGTCTTCGGGGAGAATACGCTGACGCCTTAATGAAACTGTGCCACGACTAATTGCTGCCAGGGGGCCGGCGAGTACCCTGGGAGAGGCTGTCACCATGCCACATAGAGTGGCAGCAGACAATGGCACTGCCACTTCCTGAGTCCCCACACCCAGTCATCTCTAATTGTCCCCCTTTATGGAGCTCTGTGTGGGATGGCAGGGGCAGGTCGACGAGAGGCTGCCTAAGGCACAGGCCCCGTTTTTTCACGGGGCCTGTGCCCGCTGTCGCCCGCGCCCCCAGCCCCGCCCTCTCCATCTCTGAGTCACAGTGGAAGACATTTTTGCAGGCCACCATGTCTTCCTGACACATAAATTGCCAAGGGGACGCGTGGCATCGAGAGAATGACAGTATGGCACTTATGCTGCCCGCTGCACACAGAAGAAAGAAAGGGCTCTGACGAGAAGAGAAGTGTTTTGAGAGTTAATTCTGCCCTTCGGTTTGTGGGAATATAATAATGGACAGGTCTGTTATTCCTATCGCAGTATGAAGTGCTGCAACACTGGAAGATTATGAGGACTATTGAGGCCGGAAACTGGTGCGGTCATACAGGTGCCTCCCCCAGCGACTCTGACTTCAAAACCACTCCTCCCGCGCTCTTTCCTTCTATAGATATTTAACCTTTCTTCCCTGGTACAAAGAGTACCAACCTTTTACCCCTCTCCGTCTCTTTCCTTTCCCCCTCTTGCTTTACCTCCCGTAAGACCCAGAGGTTGTCACAACACGGGCCTCCGTCGTCCGACAACATTGTTTACCCCCGGCCAACCCCGTTCCAACGATATTCACGATACCAGGCGTGTTCTCAGTGGATCCACGGGGGAGGAGACCTTTGGGCTGCGGTGCTGCCAGGGTAGAGGTCTTTAGTGCGTCTGTCCCCCCCCCATTCCCTCTGCCTGCTGGAGGCTAGTGATGACCTTCTCCTAGCTGCAACAGCAGGGGAATATCACTGCTTTCTCCCCCTCCAAACAAAGCGGGAGATTGTAGACTCTACACCGCACCCCGGTCTTCATCAGGGGAGTCAGAGGTGTCAGCCATGACCTTTTCTGGTGTGTGTGTGTGTGTGTGTGTGCACATTCACATAATGCTTTCCCACCTGGTGTGTGCCTGGCAGGGTCAGATGCCCTACATACACACACACCTTTTGATCTTTAGAGCGGGGGCATTCAGATCCATCCTCTGGCGTCACAGTGGATATGTATTGACGCGCCACGCATGTGACACATTCAATCAGCCAACATTCCCCTGTTGAGTGGTGTGAATATGTACATGACTATTGAAGCACAGCTTGTTAGACCCATTTTACAGCAGTCGCTGCTGCTGCGTGGCTAGACTAAAAGACATTCCTCCTGCGGGAGGGGGGATATGTGTGTGTTCGTGTGAGACAGTGCCTGTGACATCTCTGGATGCTCTTGTCATAGTTTCCAGCCACACAGGAAGTAGCAGGGAGAGAGGACAGGTGCACCCGCTGATTGGCCCATCCTGCGTTCCCTGGTGAGATCAGTGTGATCTGGTTGAGGGCATGGCCAGGGCAGGGAGAGACACAGGAAGCCGGGCCAAAGGAAACAAAGTCAGGGCAAACCGCAACGGAGATCACATCAGCCCATGAGCTCACCGGGTGGGAGAGCAGAGGGGTTAACAATCACATTTGGTGTTCTGATTCCACTCCCAGACGTAACATTTCCCTATTGTTTTATATCTGCTATTTCATTTGATAGAATGACAACATTGACTATTCATAGAGGCGCAGTAGAATTTAAACTGTAAGACTAGTTCAACTTTTAAGGTTTTATTGGTGTCCGTCGCTACTGTCAGTCACCACTGTGCAATGCCTGCTGGGAGTTTGATGTTTTATATGTGCAATACCTCCTTACAACAGAAATATTGAAACCTCTTGTTTTATGTGACTGTACATGTTTCTGCTTTGTGACCTTAACTCGGTGAAGCACTGCTGAACTTGAGAAAAAGAGAGCGAGAGACGGAAGGGGAATAAAGCTTTCAAGGAAAGGCTGTGGGGAGATTTACTGACAATCTAGTGAGGCACTAAAACATGACACCCAAGTCCCACTGAATCTTATTTCATATCGATTAGGACCTGCCGCAGTCCTCAGCTGGTCAAATCCGGGATTTATGATGATTTAGTGCTGTGCTGCTGCTGCAGTTCAAGACTTTAGAGGAGCCAGGAGAGAGAGTCTCTTCCTGTCTCTTGTTTTGTCTTTCTCACTCAAGTTCTTCTCCCCGTTCTCTCTTATTCTCTTTCTACCCCCCCAGTGCTCTAGCAACCCCTGAGCATAGAAAAAAAGTGTCCATGTTTGGTAGCAAGATGGCTGAACGGCGAAGAGTGCAGTTTGACCAGTGAAGAATGTGCAGAGGAAACATTTAGAGAAACAACACTATTTCAAGAGGGAGAGAGCAGGACTATTCCATCTTGTATGAACGTATTCATGAAATCCCTTTTAAAACCACAGCCTCCCTCCATCCCACGGCAAGATTTGCTGCAGACCATTAAACCAAAAGGGGCTTAACGCTGTCCAAGGCTCAGTTGTTTTAATTGAGTTTATTTTCTTTCACAAAAGGCTTTAAATAATGAATGAACGCAATGGAGTCAATTATGGAGCTTCGGCTTCATTTGTTTGTTGTATTGATTAACCCTCGCCAGGCCGCTAGTGTACTTGAAGCTGCAGGGACCTAGTGCTTGGTACGCGCAGGGAGGGGGTGGGAACATCTCCCCGTGGGAGGAGGTTCCCCAGGCGTTTATGACAAAGTAGGCCAATGAGTCAGATGGTCCCAGCAGACTGCTCTCTATAAACTGAATAGCGCTTTTTAATCCTCCACATCACATCCGTCTCTAGGTTGACTGGCCAGCTGTAATATAAAACATTTATTTTTTGTATCTTTCTCATTACTAACATTTCCATGCCATCATGTCTTCCCAAATCTTTGGAAACGTCAAGATTAAGAATCCCCCCCCGGGGAATGGGTGTGTATTTAAAATATTTTTTAAATATAGTTCGCTATTCATGAGAAGCTATTTTCCTTTGATCCTTCTGGGTGTGTAGCATAAAGCCCATTCACAAAGCAGGTCAGGATTAAACCCTCTAGATTTAGTCTGCTTCGCCCAAGTATTATCTCCTATCAACAGAGATGGGGGGGGGGGACAATTTTCAGAAACTCTCTTAATCTCGATATTCTTAAGAAGTCCAGGCCAGATTTAAAGTTTATCATAAATATTCTTAAAGGGGTGGTCCACCTTTCGTTTGGAGAGATTAAGTGAAAAACACATGGGAGGCCCCTCGCCTCCTTATCTCCCTTTAAGACAGGCTCAGAGGAGCCCCGCAACAATGGCCCGCCACACGGCCTGATCCTCTTACAGGAAAGAGCTGACATTACACTCTAACTCGAATTCTACCTCCCCAGTCCTGTAATTAATGTTGAATGGTGTCACATCCCTCCAATAGTGCTCCAGACACTTGTAGAATCAATGCCAAGGTGCGTTGAAGCTGTCCTGGCTCGTGGTGGCCCACACTTTATGTTAGTGTTTTGCTTTATTTTGCCAATTTGTCAGTGAGCTCTTGGGTTTACTTTTAGAATATTGTGATTTAAAAAAAAAATTGCAGTTGTGAAGAGTTAAAAAACAATCATACAGTTGAAGTCAGAAGTTTACATACACTATAATGGTTGGAATCATTAAAACTCGTTTTTCAACCACTCCACAAAATGTCTTGTTAACAAACTATAGTTTTGGCAAGTCGGATAGGACATCTACTTTGTGCATGACACAAGTCATTTTTCCAACAATTGTTTACAGACAGATTATTTCACTTATAATTCACTGTATCACAATTCCAGCAGGTCAGAAGTTTACATACACTAAGTTGACTGTGCCTTTAAACGGCTTGGAAAATTCCAGAAAATGATGCCATGGCTTTAGAAGCTTTTGATAGGCTAATTGACATAATTTGAGTCAATTGGAGGTGTACCTGTGGATGTATTTCAAGGCCTACCTTCAAACTCAGTGCCTCTTTGCTTGACATCATGGGGAAATCAAAAGAAGTCACCCACGACCTGGTTCATCTTTGGAAATTGCTCTCAAATGCCTGAAGGTACCACATTCATCTGTACAAACAATAGTATGCAAGTATAAACACCATGGGACCACGCAGCAGCCATACCGCTCAGGAAGGAGACGTATTCTGTCTCCTAGAGATGAACGTACTTTGGTACGTCAATCCCAGAACAACCGCAAAGGACCTTGTGAAGATGCTGGATGAAACAGGTACAAAATGATCTAGATCCACAGTAAAACGAGTCCTATATCGACATAACCTGAAATGCCGCTCAGCAAGGAAGAAGCCACTGCTCCAAAACCGCCATAAAACAGCCAGACTATGGTTTGCAACTGCACATGGGGACAAAGATAGTACTTTTTGGAGAAATGTCCTCTGGTCTGATGAAACAAAAATATAACTGTTTGGCCATAATGACCATCGTTATGTTTGGAGGAAAAAGGGGGAGGCTTGCAAGCCAAAGACACCATCCCAACCGTGAAGCACGGGGGTGGCAACATCATGTTGTGGGGGTGCTTTGCTGCAGGAGGGCCTGGTGCACTTCATAAAATAGATGGCATCATGAAGTAGGAATATTATGTGGATATATTGAAGCAACATCTCAAGACATCAGTCAGGAAGTTAAAGTGCGGTCACAAATGGGTCTTCCAAATGGACAATGACCCCAAGCATACTTCCAAAGTTGTGGCAAAATGGCTTAAGGACAACAAAGTCAAGGTATTGGAGTGGCCATCACAAAGCCCTGACCTCAGTCCTAGAGATAATTTGTGTGCAGAACTGAAAAAGCATATGCGAGCAAGGTGGCCTACAAACCTGACTCGGTTACACCAGCTCTGTCAGGAGGAATGGGCCAAAATTCACCCAACTTATTGTGGGAAGCTTGTGGAAGGCTACCCAGAGTGTTTGACCCAGGTTAAACAATTTAAAGGCAATGCTACCAAATACTATTTCATTGCATGTAATCTTCTGACCCACTGGGAATGTGGTGAAATAAATACAAGATCAAATTAATCACACTTATTATTCTGACATTTTACATTGTTTTAAATGAAGTGGTGATCCTAACTGACCTAAAACAGGGAATATTTACTAGGATTAAGTGTCAGGAATTGTGAAAAACTGAGTTTAAATGTATTTGGTGACGGTGTATGCAAAATTCCGACTTCAACTGTGTGTATATCAACCCTGCATTGCTGATGCTATGTAATGGCTAATGAGAGGCTTTGAAGCCATGTGCCACCATTTTGGTACTCCCTAGAAGGAGCAGTCCGCCATATGGAATTCTACAGTATTTCAATAAACGGTTTCAAGGACCGAATTGCATTTATTTGTTGTAGTGGGGACAGTTACATTAGTACTCTTTAAAAATGTATATACTTATTTTTATTACCTGCATTAAAGTGTCTAATAGAATATACTTGACAAAAATGAATGTAGACATTAATACATGCATTTCTATAGCTTCCAAAATCTTTTTTATAGTGGAGAAGTGCCAAGATGACTGCAAAGAAAAAGCCATATCTGTCCAGTGTCTGTTCTTTTGCCCATCTTAATCTTTTATTTTTATTGGCCAGTCTGAGATGTGGCTTTTTCTTTGCAACTCTGCCTAGAAGGCCAGCATCCCGGGTTGCCTCTTCCCTGTTGACGTTGAGACTGGTGTTTTGAGGGTACTATTTAATGAAGCTGCCATTTGAGGACTTGTGCGGCGTCTGTTTCTCAAACCAGACACTAATGTACTTAGTTGTGCACCAGGGCCTCCCACTCTTTCTATTCTGGTTAGAGCCAGTTTGCGCTATTCTGTGAAGGTAGTACACAGCGTTGTACGAGTTCTTCAGTTTCTTGGTAATTTCTCACATGGAAAAGCCTTCATTTCTCAGAACAAGAATAGACTTGACGAGTTTCAGAAGAAAGGTCTTTGTTTCTGGCTATTTTGAGCCTGTAATCGAACCCACAAATGCTGATGCTCCAGATACTCAACTAGTCTAAAGAAGGCCAGGTTTATTGCTTCTTTAATCAGCACAAATGTTTTCAGCTGTGCTAACATAATTGCAAAAGGGTTTTCTAATGATCAATTAACCTTTTTAAAATGATCAACTTGGATTAGCTAACACAAGGTGCCATTGGAACACAGGAGTGATGGTTGCTGATTCTCCGCCGATGTAGATATTCCAGTAAAAGTCAGCCGTTTCCAGCTACAATAGGCATTTACAACATTAACTGTGTCTACACTGTTTCTGATCAATTTGATGTTATTTTAATGTACAAAAAAGTTGCTTTCTTTCAAAAAACAAGGACATTTCTAAGTGACCAGAACTTGTGTGTGTGTGTGTGTATATATATATATATATATGGTTAAAACAGACGTACACACACTAATTGATTAATCCTACACATTCTGCCAACAATTTTTATTTGTCAAGACAGGCGATTTAAACAAATCTGTCTAATAAACAGATGTAACATCTACCCTGGCATCTTCTCAACACCTTTCTGTGTCAGCACCACTGGTGCTTCTAAATCGTCAAACACAAAAAGGCCCCAGTTAAGGAAAAAACGATATGGGACTCTGATGACCCAAAACACCCCAAACCAGGCTGGGGCCTGTCAGATGGAGGGATTCTGTTTCTCTGTGATGGTTCTGTCTCCAGGCAACAGCCAGGGCAGGGCAGGCATAAGGCCACCAATCCACCCTTCCTCTCTCCCTCCTCCTGTTCTTTCAGCGATACTGTGCGATAAGCGCAGTAGAAGAGTGAGTGTGTGTGGAGGAGCGGAGCTGATGGGTGAGGACAGACCGCATGGCCCAGGGGTCTGTTGCTTAATGCGGGGTTGAGGAGGACCAGCAACCACGCTGCTGGTGTCTTCCCGAAGGTGCCACGTCTCGGCCCACACTGACCGATCAAGAGAGACAAGCGCCACACGGAGGCAGAAACACCTTGACCGGGGCGGTGCTCACTGCCATTTAACTGCATTCTCCCTCCTTTTAACGGCCTCCTCATCCATTGCTCTTTCTCACCCGCCGTCCCTCATCCGCCCAGGTCCTCCTGACAGGGTACATGAAGGGAGGTAGGACCGGTCTGTCTAGGGCCAGTTTCATCATGACGGCCGTGTTGGTACCAAAACGCAGCGAGCACCACTTAACTGCCTAAACTCAAAACCACCCATTTTCTGCTCTAATAAACGGCTTAGGACAAACATTGCATACATAAACATAGGAGCATATGGCACTGCCAGACAGAATAAGATATTAAAGGTCCAATGTAGCTGTTTTTTTCTATAACAAAATGAAACAAATAGGTACCTTACTGAATTGTTTTAAATATTTTAAAAAATGAAACAAATTTAGCTTCTAGGAACATTTTCTGAGTGGGGAGGGGAAAACTGAATAAGGAGTTGTTATTGGCAGAGAGATTTGGAACTCTCTTATTGGTCTATTAACTAATTTAACATCTAGTGATGTCACCAGGCAGGCCAAAACTATATCCCACCAAACAGTCTTTTACATTAAAAGTGCATTATAATTTCCACTATTTCACTATTTCAACCTCTGTGTGGAAATACAGTGCCATCAGAAAGTATTCACACCATTTGACTTTTTTCACATTTTGTTGTTACAGCCTGAATTTAAAATTGGATTAAAATGAGATTGCTTGTCACTGGCCTACACACAATACCCAATAATGTCGGTGGAATTATGTATTTTTGACATTTTACAAATGAATTAAAAATGAAAAGCAGAAATGTCCTGAGTCAATGTATTCATCCCATTTGGTATGGCATGCCTAAATATGATCAGAAGTAAAAATGTGCTTAACAAGTCACATAAGTTATGATTATGCATCATGTTATGGGTATGCTTGTAATCGTTAAGGACTGGGGAGTTTTTCAGGATAAAAAAGAAACAATTGCGCTAAGCACTGGCAAAAAAAATCCTAGAGGAAACCTGGTTCAGTCTGCTTTCCAACTGACACTGGGAGATGAATTAATCTTTTAAGCCAAATCTACACTGGAATTGCTTACCAAGAAGACAGGGGACTGTTCCTGAGTAGCCAAGTTAGTTTTAAATATGCTTGATAATATATGGCAAAACCTGAGAAATCATCATCTAGCAATGATCAACAACCAATTTTACAGAGTTTGAAGAGTAAAAAAGAAAAAAGAAAGAATAATGGGCACATGTTGCACAATCCAGGTGTGGAAAGCTCTTAGACACTTATCCAGAAAGACTCACAGATGTAATCGCTGCCAAAGGAGCTTCTACAAAGTATTGGCTCAGGGGTGTGAATACTTATGTAAATGAGAGATTTCTGTATTTCATTTTCAATAAATGTGCAAAGATTTAAAAAATATATTTAATTCAAGGGGTAGGAATACTTTTTGAAGGCACTGTATATAGAATGTTTACTTTACAGGTCACGAGGCTGACTTTGTTAGTGACATTATCATTTTTTTCTTAAATGCTTGAAGAAATAAATTCTACGTCAGACCTACAGTGCATTCAGGAAGTATTCAGACCCCTTGACTTCTTCCGTTTTGTTACGTTCCAGCCATAATAATCTAAAATTGATTAAATATTTTTCCCCCTCACCAATCTACATACAATACCACATAATGACAAAGCGAAAAACAGCTTCAACAAAGTACTGAGTAAAGGGTCTGAATACTTGTGTAAATGTGATATTTCAGTTTAATTTTGTTTTATCAAAAAATGTAAACCTGTTATTGCTTTGTCAAGGGGTCTGAATACTTTCTCAAATCACTGTCATTATTTAAAAAGCAGCATAAGACATTCTCAACTCTTACTAAGTTCTTTAGTATGAATTAGTCTTTGGGTGCTGTAGCCAAGTCGTATACTCTGAATCTCCGTACTCTACACTGAGGGTCTCCTCAATGGCACAGAACACACTGTGAATCCCTCCTGTGAGGGAGATCACAGTCTGTCTGAGCCAGCCAGCCACCATCCAGCCACCAGCTCCACTGAGCACTCCCTCCCTAATCTCCTTCATACAAGTATCAGTGAAATGTCAACCGGCCTTCTGAGGCCTCCTGTCCTCCTTTACTCCTTTCATCCCTCCCTCCCATCTCCCTGTCCCGTCTCATCATTGCCAACTAGAGCAGGGGAGCGCCTGCCAAACCCAAAGGAAAATGGAGAAAAGGGGAGGAAGAAGAGAAGGGACATGGAGTTTGGGCAAAATAGGTCATTTGCATATTATTCTAATACCAGTCAGAAATGACTGGGTTGGCATGAGAGCAGAATGAATCCAGTTCCTGGTAGCTAGCTAGCTTTCTCTCCCCAGTTGCCACATTCAGTTGCATGCCACTGTAATACATTATTCATAGTTGCCCGGAGGCAGTGAATCAGCCAGGCAAGAACTAACAAAATTAGCCACCAATTAGTGTGTATTTATGGTGATCATGTTTCTCCCCTTCAACTCATACCAAAGGAGGGGAAAAAGAAACTGCCAAGTGAACTTTGTCTTGTCTTTTCTCTCTTGCCCTTGAAAGCAAAAGGGATCAGAGATGGAGGAAGGGGGTTGGTTGGAAATGGTGTGTGTGTGTGTGTGTTGGGGGGGGGGGGGTTGCTCCATATCATAGCATGTCTTCCCTGTGTGTATTTGATTGAAGTCTTCATCAGGCGTATCTGAGACTTTCCTCTCTTTATTTCTAAAGCTGTGATCTTTCCTTGGTAAATAGGAGCCTAGTCTGTGTGGTGGAGGGGAGCTACGAGAGAGTGGGGGTTGAGGACTCCTATCCCTCCAGGAAGACTCACACTGTCAGCTGACCTGGGCCCATGTTTAGTGGACTTGGATGGGCTGTCCCAGGGGCCTGGCAATCTGGGGGTCACCAGTAACACACACACACACAGAGACACACAGAGACAGATGCAACCCCCCACCCCCTCACTTATACTGTAGTGCACAGACTCTGGACCGCTGTTGAAGTGGCTCATTTTGAGAGCTCAGACTACAGGTAGGGTTGTGGATAGATTGTGACACACACACACACACACACACACACACACAGCAAGCTGTGTTGAGACTCGGATCGGGGGGATAGAGTATCTTCCTGTGTGAGTTGGGCTGGGCGGAGTTCTGGCCCTATTTCCTGAACCTCGTCCACAATCAATGTTCCATTTCTAGAAATCAATGTGGAGGGTGGCTGGGCCGTGGGCTAGGAGAGAGGAGTGGGTGGGGGAGGGCTGTTCCAACTTCCAGTAGTGGGAGTGGATCAGACTAGTTTTCAGTCCACATTCATTACACAGTGAAACATGAACCCCCTGCCTGCATACTCTACCTCTCAGCTGTGTCGGCTGGCAGGGACACGAGTCTGGTGAAAGCTGTGGAGAAAAAAAATTAAAGGGCGGAGAGAGTTGGGTATGTGGGCAGTCCTATGTGTGTGTCACAATACACAGACGGGACTATAAAAAGCTCTGCATGAAATGGTTTGAATAACTCACCCTCCCCTACTACCATTTCACTCCCTACTGATAACGCCTTTTTGTGCTGAAAAAATAGTGAATGCATCCACTGGCCTGAAGAGAAACTGAGAGTGGCAGCCAAGTCTCACTCGTCTTGACTTCCTGACTGATTGTGTGACTGGGGTACAGAGTGTGGCTTTGTGCAGGGGAGAGAGAGCGCGAGGACATGAGGGGGGGCAGGAGGGGAAGAGGAACGAGAGGGGGGGGGGCAGGAGTGACCAGCTGACGGACTGTCACATTGGGGGAAGAGAGGAGGGCTGAGATGAAGGGCTGAGGCATACTATGGCTCTGGAGACTGGCCCTGTCAGTCAATACTGATGTGTGTCTGCTGCTTTCAATGCAGAGCCTCCTCCTTTCTCATAGCATGGGGCTGTAGGTCAGGGACTGAGGCATTTCCACTAAGTGAATTTGACTTTTCTGTCTTCCCTCCTCACTCTTACCTCCACTCATTGTCAGTGAGGCTTTCTGACAGACACCAGCTAAATGCCAGGGAAAAGTCTGAAGGCTTGGCAAACGTCTGACTGTCTGTCCATCTCCTTCTGAAAGTGACTGTAAGAGCATGTGGCTGTCCGTCACTTCTGCCCCTCGTTCACTGTCACTTCTGCCCCCTCGTTCACTGTCACTTCCAATCCACTCTCTCCGCTTCCTGCAGCTCTCCCTCCCTCCTGCTCTCTCTCTCTCTGTGTCTCGCTCGCTTGCTCTCTCTCTCTCGCCTCGCAGCCAACTCCCCCAGGACTCGATCACAGCCGGTGGGCACGCGTGTCATGGGGCCATTGCCATGTCAAAGTCAATCAGCTGTCAGCGCTGGTCGACACTCGGCTAGCGCCGCGCCTACATGACCTCGGCTAATTACAAAAAGGGCCTCTTGTTGTTGATGCCTGCTCCTCCAGAAATAATGCAATTATGTCTCACTGGTGCTATGCTTATGGAGATGAGTTAGTGGAGGTGGTAAGCACCCTCTTGGGCTCATGAGCCGCTCCTCCGCTGGAAAAAATGCTTTCCGACATGAGGCGGGTGATCTCATGGCGTAGAAATGAGCTAATAGTGATTGGAGCGGTCCACTGTAATTGGTCACTGTGTAGCAATACACTTGGAGTGTCAACAAATCAAGAGAGGGAATAAATGGGCAAGGGAGAGAAGATATCGAGGTTGAGCTAGCACGTAATGACCCTGTTGTGGAGTGAGTCTGTGCTGTGTACATATCTGTATATGCCTGTTTTGGTTTGCTTCAGGAAACACTGTTTTCCTTCCGTTGCTTGTTGTGCCTCCAGGGTCTAGACGACCTGCGACGAAGAGATTGTCTTGTAAAGGGAATATCGTAATAATGAAGATTGAAGTAAATACCCAGATTTATAGTTTATGGGTTGCAGATAAATTTTTTTTTTTTTTACAGAGCGACCTCCTGTGCCTCTAAACAGGCTGGCGCCACAGATGGGCCCACAAATGAAAACACAAATCTTCAAGTCAAATTGATGCTTTTCCTTAAAGATCATCGGGATTAGGGTACATTTAATCCTGAGTCGATGACTTCTGCCGGAGCCTCGTTTAATCAGGAAACATGCCTCGTACATATTCATCTCCTGGCTCGCTTCCTTGTCAGATGTTTTTAAGTGTCCCCCGTACTCTCCGCTGTGAATATCTTCAATTGATGATTTCCGCTTCATAGGCTACCCAGGTCTACTGTCTGGGAATGCACTTTAGGATTCTTCAAGTATTAGCATTGGCTCTTTGTCCTGTTTACAATGATTTACAGTTGATATCACATCTTCATAATTTGTCTGTAGGTTTTATTGACCTTTTGCTTCCCAGCAGTAGCGTATGATTTAGTGACCCATCAGTGTTTTTTTTTACATTTTTGTTTTGTAATTCAATATTCGTTTTTATTGAGGTTGTTAATGCATCATAAATTATAGACCGATATTGTACAAATCCTTAGCCCCAACCCAGCTTGACTCATCAGTATTTTATTATGTAGTATTTATTTATTAATTATTTTGTGTTAATAAGCGTTGGACTTTTGCTGGCTCCCTCCCTGTCTGGTTTGGTTGATAAACACTCCTGACGTGGCCCCTTTTTGTCAAGCGCACAGATTTCCGCTCCTCCCTTTCCTCTCTCCCTTCATTCCCGCTCTTCCCCAGCCCAGTATCACCAGGAAACAGAAAGCAGGCATGGAAAGGAGGGATGCAGAAGGAGGGGAGGTTTCAGTCCCTAAGGGAACATCAGGAATAAAGACCAGAAATGACCTAATGACTAGCATGCATGTTTGGGGAGGCAATCTGAGGAAAGCGGTTCAAGGAAGCTAGTGTTACGCTGCAGCAGGGCCCCATCTGGTTATCTGCACAGTGAGAGGCCCCTGTGGTGTTCAGTTGACTCTGGGATGCCTTAATGATGTCTGTGTGAATAGGGAGACTCTAGAACACAATAGCATGTGTATACTAGTGTGTGAAGAGTTCTCTGAAGGGTTTCAAATTCCAGAAACTTTTACAAAGTTCCCAGGTTTTTTTCAGGGGGATGAAATCCACCAGGGGAAGAGAATCCACCAATCAACCAACTCGGGTTTAGGAAAAAATGTTGGGAACATTTCTGGCATTTTGCAGCCCTAGTTGTGTAATAGTTATCAGTAAGTGTATGTGTCAGTTTGTGTGAAATCCAAGGGAGAAATCTTTGCCTCCTGACACTTGTAGCAGTCGGCCCAGATCCAGAGGAGGAGGGCGGGTGTGGTTGGGTTGAGACATTTGTGGGAGTGTGGGTAGAGATCTGGATGTTCCTCTAGCTGCATAGCCCCAGTCTATCAGTGCTTAACCAACTGTGGGAGACACGAAACAGAAACACATTTCGTATCCCTCCCCTGGTCCAATGGGTGTGTAAACACTTCATCAATCTGAAACCACGGAAACCAGAGAAAACAACTGAATTGGAAAGCCTTGATGCACCATGCTTATGATGAGACCTTGTTTTCTCTTCCAGACAGACTATTTGAAGATCTTTATGGAAATCTACACAGATGTGCTCTCTCTTTGTGCGTGTCTCCTTTTAATCTCAGAAAGCCATGGTGATGTAGGCCTGGATGACTCAACGGAACAGTGGCTCCTTTGTGTGGCCCGACACTTTACATTTTTTATTTATTGCTAAGCATCTTTACAGATCCTACCTCCTAGATGCCTTAAATTAAAACAATGCAGCATCTTCAGCGCATCCGAGGGAACAAGAGGAGAATAAAGTGCATGGTAACGCAACAAAGAACCTTTTGTCCATTGACATTTAAAAGAGAGTCTGACTGGTAGGCTTCTTTACGAGACAGAAAATACCCCTCTATTTAGATTTTCTACCTTTTCATGTTATTGACACAGTTGAATGTACAGGGCTTGAGTCCTTGTATATCTGGTGACTGCGGTTTCTTTCACTGGTTAAGCTGCAGGTCTATCGTGACACGAAGACAGCTTTATCATTTGATTCAGCAATTTCATCAAAGTTTTAGCGAGTCTGTAATGTTATCTTTAGGGTTTTGTGTTACATAGTCTTCCTTGGTTAGGAAAGCAAAACATGTTTTTGAAATTTGCATCCTGCAACACAAACTCAAAGTTCTGGGACACTGTAAAGTCCATGGAGAATAAGAGCACCTCCTCCCAGCTGCCCACTGCTCTGAGGCTAGGAAACACTGTCACCCACCGATAAATCCACAATAATTGAGAATTTCAATGGCATTTTTCTACGGCTGGCCTTGCTTTCCACTTGGCCACCCCTACCCTGGTCACCACCCCTGCACCCCCCACAGCAACTTGCCCAAGCCTCCCCATTTCTCCTTCACCCAAATCCAGATAGCTGATGTTCTGAAAGAGCTGCAAAATCTGGACCCCTACAAATCAGCCGGGCTAGACAATCTGCACCCTCTTTGTAAAATTATTAGCCGAAATTGTTGCAACCCCTATTACTCTTTCGTATAGTCTGAGATCCCCAAAGATTGGAAAGCTGCCGCGGTCATCCCCCTCTTCAAAGGGGGAGACACTCCAGACCCCAACTGCTACAGACTTATATCTATTCTACCCTGCCTTTCTAAGGTTTTCGAAAGCCAAGTTAACAAACAGATTACCGAACATTTCGAATCCCACCGTACCTTCTCCGCTATGCAATCTGGTTTGCAATAAGGTTTCCGAGCTGGTCATGGGTGGACCTCAGCCACGCTCAAGGTCCTTAATGATATCATAACCGCCATCAATAAGAGACAATACTGTGTAGCTGTATTCATCAACCTGGCCAAGGTCAATCACCACATTCTTATTGGCAGACTCAACAGCCTTGGTTTCTCAAATGACTGCCTCGCCTGGTTCACCAACTGCTTCTCTGATAGAGTTCAGTTTGTCAAATCGGAGGACCTGTTGTCCGGACCTCTGGCAGTCTCTATGGGGGTGCCACGGGGTTCAATTCTCGGGCGGACTCTCTTCTCTGTACACATCAATGATGTCGCTCTTGCTGCTGGTGAATCTCTGATCCACCTCTATGCAGACGACACCATTCTGTATACTTCTGGCCCTTCTTTGGACACTGTGCTAACCAACCTCCAGACAAGCTTCAATGCCATACAACTCTCCTTCCGTGGACCTCCAACTGTTCTTAAATGCAAGTAAAACAAAATGCATGCTCTTCAACCGATCGCTGCCCGCACCTGCCCACCTGTCCAGCATCACTACTCTGGAATGTTCTGACTTAGAATATGTGGACAACTACAAATACCTAGGTGTCTGGTTAGACTGTAAAATGAAATCTAGAATTTGCTTCCTATTTCACAACAAAGCATGCTTCACTCATGCTGCCAAACATACCCTTGTAAAACGGACTATCCTGCCGATCCTTGACTTCGGCAATGTCATTTACAAAATAGCCTCCAACACTACTCAATAAATTGGATGCAGTCTATCACAGTGCCATCCGTTTTGTCACCAAAGCCCCATATACTACCCACCACTGCGACCTGTATGCTCTCGTTGGCTGGCCCTCGCTTCATATTCGTCACCAAACCCACTGGCTCCAGGTCATCTATAAGTCTTTGCTAGGTAAAGCCCCACCTTATCTCAGCTCACTGGTCATCATAGCAGCACCCACCCGTAACACGTGCTTCAGCAGGTATATTTCACTGGTCACCCCCAAAGCCTGTTCCTCATTTGGCCGCCTTTCCTTCCAGTTCTCTGCTGCCAATGACTGGAACGAATTGCGAAAATCACTGAAGCTCATATCACTCATATCTCCCTCACTAACTTTAAGCACCAGCTGTCAGAGCAGCTCACAGATCACTGCACCTGTACATAGCCCATCTGTAAATAGCCCATCCAACTACCTCATCCCCATACTGTTATTTATTTTTCTGCTCCTTTGCACCCCAGTATCTCTACTTGCACATTCATCTTTTGCACATATCACTCCAGTGTTTTAATTGCTACATTGTAATTATTTCGCCACTATGGCCTATTTATTGCCTACCTCCCTTATCTTACCTCATTTGCACACACTGTATATATACTTTTTCTTTATTGTGTTATTGACTGTATTTTTGTTTATTCCATATGTAACTCTGTTTGTCGCACTGCTTTGATTTTTCTTGGCCAGGTCACAGTTGTAAATGAGAACTTGTTCTCAACTAGCCTACCTGGTTAACCTCTTAAGTCGACCCTCTACTTTTTTGAACATTCTGTTAAAAATCGCGCAACATTTCAGCGCCCTGCTACTCATGCCAGGAATATAGTATATGCATTTGCTTAGTCTGTGTGGATAGAAAACACTCAGACGTTTAAAAAACTGGTTAAATCACTGCTGTGGCTTTACCAGAACGGCATTTACATCGAAAAGCACAGGAAAAACTGATCACTGAAAATGGGAAAATATATCCATGCGCTACTTGAACCCATTGATAAACGTGAACCACAATTAATTGACTGAGGTTGCAGTATCTACAGCTTCCACACGGTGTCTAGAGTCTTGTCATTTCCCTTCGAGTTTTTTCTTGGTCAAACACATACAGGACACCGTATCTCCTCCGGTCTAGGACCGGATATTTTGTTGAGTTTCTAGCCGGACATTTTTCCAGACGGACAGCTAATGATCTTTACATCGCCTCCTGATGAATTTTATCGCTTATTAACGTTTACTAATACCTAAAGTTGCATTACAAACGTATTTGAAGTGTTTTGTGAAAGTTTATCGTCGACTTTTTGAATTTTAAAAAAATGACGTTACGTTTTGAAACAACGTTTTTTCGTTTATCACACAGTCTACATATAACGATATCTAGGCTTTATATGGACCGATTTAATCGAAATAAAGACCCAAATAGTGTTTATGGGACATCTAGGAGTGCCAACAAAGAAGATGGTGAAAGGTAATGAATGTTTTCTATTTTATTGTGCGGTTTGTGTAACGCCGAAATGCTAATTATTTTGTTTACGTCCCCTGTGGGTCTTTTGGGGTGTTGCATGCTATCAGATAATAGCTTCTCATGCTTTCGCCGAAAAGCATTTTAAAAATCTGACTTGTTGCCTGGATTCACAACGAGTGTAGCTTTAATTCGATACCCTGCATGTGTATTTTAATGAACTTTTGAGTTTTAACTAATACTATTAGCATTTAGCGTAGCGCATTTGCATTTCCAGAGCTCTAGTTGGGACGCAAGCGTCCCGAGTAGAAGCAACAGGTTAAATAAAGGTTAAATAAAAAAATTAAAAAATAGTGTTGTCCCTCATCATCGGCAGGTAGCCCAGTGGTTAGTGTTGGGCCAGTAACACATCTACTTGAGTTAATTAGTTACATTGCAGAGAGCTTGGTTTATTAGCTTTTACCCTCACATACTAAATCCAAGTTATTCTGATCACTGAGGGAGGAATTTCCTTCGGAACAATCTAAGCTAATTGAAATCGCAACCGTAGAATCCCATTTAACACCCAGGTCTGAATGGTGACTTTGGTTTATGAGCTAGCTGTTAATTGACGAGTGTTGAGACAATATGGCAGAAGCTGTCATTAGTTTGGCCAGGGGACCGGGGAAATGGAGGGAAAGTGATGCTTCCCACCCAGACAGCCTGCTGTGCAGCGTCTCCCCCCCAGCCCTTCCAGTAATCACACAGGCATGCCATTGCCAAAAGCCCAAAGGCAGCCTCCCGCCAGGGGCCCCCACCCGGCACGATTTATGGGGCCAGCATTTGTAGGGGCCGAACTCCCACAGGGCTGGATAACCCTCAGGAATCCCCAGGCCGTCACTGGGAGGTAGGCTACAATTGGAGCCGGGACATTCAGGAAGGGGGACTGGGGTGTCTGTTGGGGTTGGACAGTGTACGTCAGACCAACTGTAGACTGGCTTTAGGACTCCTGCCTGGGGTTAGGGCACAGAAGGGCACCGTGTGTGTGTGTGTGTGTGTGTGTGTGTGTAACAGCTGGAGTGACTTCAGAGAGATTGGAAGAACAAAGAAAGGCTGATTGAAGAGACTGCTCTGAGACAGTGGGAGACTGTTTTAATGGGCCTCTGGCCCTCTGCACATATAAATGATTGCATAGCTTATGCTAATGTTAGATTATTTGATGGGTATTAAAATGGTTATTCACAGTCTCTGGTTATGAACAAAGAGAAGAATGTTATGTTAATGCATATCTTGATGTAGAAAACAGGCCTACTCTTTAAGTTGTGAAGCAGCACAGCAGAGTCTAGACTGATCGTTCTTCAAGTTACTCAACCTACTGACCTTACAGCTGTATCCCAAATACATGGTCACAATGCAACATTAGCCCGTGTTAAGTTTTGTGTAAATGTTTATAGTTACTGTGTGTGTGTGCCTTGTAGAGTGACTCCGGAATGTTCTGGCGTCCTTCCCTCATGGCTCGGATAGCAGACATAAACTGTGCGTGACCTACTCCCTGCTGTGCAACCCTACATGTAACCCTGACCCCCACACAAGTGTTAAACTGCAACCCTACAGAATACATTAGTTATTCCCCATATAGACTAAGATGATTGTGGACTACAGAAAAAACAGGACCGAGCAGACCCCCATTTTCATCGACGGGGCTGCGGTGGAGCAGGTTGTGTGCTTCAAGTTCCTTGGTGTCCACATCACAAACAAACTAACATGGTCCATGCACACCAAGATGGTTGTGAAGAGGGCACGACAATACCTATTCCCCTCAGGAGACTGAAAAGATTTGGCATGGGTCCTCAGATCCTCAAAAGGTTCTACAGCTGCACCATCGAGAGCATCACTGCCTGGTATGGCAACTGGTCGGCCTCCGACCAAAAGTCGAACGGCCCAGTACATCACTGGGCCGAGCTTCCTGCCATCTAGGACCTCGATACCAGGCGGTGTCAGAGGAAGGCCCTAAAAATTGTCAGACTCCAACCACCCTAGTCATAGACTGTTCTCTCTGCTACCGCACAGCAAGCGGTACTGGAGCGCCAAGTCTAGGTCCGAGAGGCCTAACTCTACCTACATGTACATATTGCCCCCGCACATTGACTCTGTACTGGTACCCCACTGTATATAGTCTCGCTATTGTTATTTTACTGCTGCTCTTTAATTACTTGTTTCTTATTTCTTATTCTCATCTGTATTTAAAAAAAAAACTGCATTGTTGGTTAGGGGCTCGTAAGTAAGCATTTCACTGTAATGTTATTCCCTGTTGTTTTCGGTGCATATGACTAATAACATTTGATTTAATGAAACCATCTTTCAAAGCCACAAAATTGCTCCTATTACTTTATTCATATCATAAACCTGTATTAGCGTAAATTCAGTATTAAACTAGTCCCATTAATAACAGGTGCGATGATGATGATAATAAACACTGGCAAAGCCTCGCGTATTCTATTTGGCGCTTTGTAATGGTTTAATGAAGATAAATCTGTATATGAGACCAGTATGAAAACAATGCGGTGTACTTTAAACCAATCTGTGCAAAATATACTATATGTAAGACCAACATGACTCTCCTAAAAAGGATTACTCACTAGAATGAGTTGTGTTGGTATTTTCATCGGGATAAAAAAGCTACGACTGTCTCGGCCTGACTGACATTTAACTTCACCAATCTATCAATTTACAAGACGACTCTCGAAGCCATAATGATATTTCTACCGAAATCTGCTTTTCCCTTCATAAATCCGTCTATATAATCCCCCTGGATAGGCAAGATGTTGCCCTGAGCTTTAGCTCTCTGATTGAGCGCAGGGAGAATCTATTAACATGCAGAAGTGGGTAAAACTAGTCTGCTACTCACCGTTATCTTTTAAGAATAAAGGACGGTTTGTTAGCACATCACTCGGTCTCATCAGAGGAAAATGGGTCGACTCTGAAGGAGTTAGCCATCTCCCAGATAACAAGCAATTCCTATTTAAATTGGCTTAGAGCAGAACACAGCACTCCTAGCAACAGCTTTACACGCTAAATGAGTCTTGAGGTGTAAATTGGCGAGCAGATGCGCTGTTCTGTTTGCATTATGTCATCTGTGCTATGTGGATGTGCAGCGTATGAATCCCCCCTCCCCCCCACACTGTTTTTCTTCCAAACTTCCTACATGGCAATTAATTAATGCCACCGATGACTCGAGCTCAGGTTTGACAGATTCCTCAAGCTGCAGAGCGGGCTGCCTAGGTGACAGATATTGCCAATTCAACACACAGCTAGGATTATGACGGATATGAGGGATTTCCACTATTTACTGCTACAGCTGATGTCGCTAAACCCCAGAAACTGTTTATGTACTGTATGTATGGGTGGCTTTTTCCTTTTTGTGTGCATTGCTTTCCTGCTCATTCATGTGAATGGAGAGGGGAAGGGAGGGAGAGAAAAAGCCTGTCCACACCCAGGCGATCTGCCAGTGCTTTAATGGAGTCCATGTTTGGAAGGCAGCTACAGGGCCAGGACTGCGTGCAGATCTCTACACACAGAGGACAGGCCCAGCCAAGCCTCATGGACCCTGACCAAGAGGAGCTGTTTTGGCCGTGGCGCTCCGATCTGACTAGAACCCCAGAAATATTTCACCTCCGACTCTCTCTGACCACAGCTGTCCATGCATCCAACTAAAAGTATCTCTTGATCTTCTCCCTTCTATTTTTGACTTGGTGAATATGAATTAGGCCTTTGAAGGTTGCCTTGTGAAAACATTGGTAGAAAATGGAGGTTAGTGTGTGTGTGTGGTATGGCCAAAATGCCTCTGGCCATTCATATCATGCCTCTCTTATACTATTGGTCTCACTGCATGGAGGGTCCCTGGGCTCGTCTTAGTATTGACTGATTTTTATTTTTTTGTCATTTTTATTTATTTTTTACTTACTATATCTGACTGTGTGAAAGACCCCCAGTGAAATCTCAGAGGCCTCCTAAGAAAATGTTGAGTACATTCCTGTCTTTTTTCAGTGTTCAATGAGAAAATGTGCTGTGTCAAACTGAACCCAGGTTTTTTCCATTTGCATGTTATGACAGTAGTCAAATTGGCCCAAAGTACTATCTGGCTCAACAGCAGGTCTCCATATGTACTCAACCTTGAAGTATTCTCAGTCTCTTACATCAAATGTTTTCTCTCCGAACCCAACAACAAAGCCCTTTTTAATGTTGTTTACGTCCCTGATTGGGAGATCAAACACAATTCTTCCCTTCTGGAGAGGCATATTCCTGGGAGTAATTGTTGGCACGATAACCTCCAGGTTTGGACAAATTAGGCCTCTGGAACCTGCGGCGAGGCAGATGGAGGAGCCATGTCTTAATGTGGCTTCAGTGAGAGGCCCTCGCTCTCTCTCTGGTTTGCTTGATACTAGGTTGTTGACTAAAAAAGCCTTGTTTTGGCCTGCCGGAGCTGGCGAGGGTCTGCTGCTGAGTTTTCTGTAAAACAGGAAGCTGAAGAGTGGAGTCAGTGAGGTGCTGTCCCAAACCCCCCACCCCTCCATCTACATCACACAGAGAGGCTCTCCTTTCATTCAGAACGGTGTGACCCTGTCTGGCCGCCCGCAGGCTAATCGAATGGTAACGGGTCTAGGAATAAATCATCTTTCAAGCCTCTGCGATATTGAGCCGTGGTGGCGTAGTGAATCAGTTGAGACAAAAATAAACATCCATCATGTCTCTCGCTGTCAGAGCTATGGGGAAGCAGGGCAGCGTTGGTGGTACGTGTTGATTTTTTTGTGTGCCCCGTTTGTGGCCGAGAAACAACGAGAGGGAGCGAGAGTGAGAAAGGGCCCCTGGACCTCGGATAAGTGCAACAGACAAAGCATCTGGAACACAACTGTGCAGTGGATGCATCTGCCAAAGTCTTGTTCAGCCTGCGGTTTTGTAGTCGTGGGTCTGCTGCTGATTTGCTGTTTTCCCCTTTTGTTGTTGGGTTTTTATTAAGAGGCCTCGGCTGGGTCTATAAACGCAGCCTACAGTATCTTTTAGTCAAATCGTGGACAAAAGGCAAGTTGACTCTGTGCGATCCACTAGAATGATTAATTTGTGGAAATATATTTTGCTTTGTAGCAGCTGAATCAAATCAATAATGAAACCTGTATTGTGCCAATATGTATCCAATTCAAAACTCTACCCTGTAGCTTTGACATGAATGGTTTTATTTTTTATAGATTTTTGTAGCCTACATATGTCCCTTTTGAATATGCTTAGAATGTAAATTATAGGTCTTTCTTTGAAAAAGCCAGAGTTATTTTATTTGAAGGCTATGGGTTAAGGAATGGTCAGAATGAGATCGTATCTTAAGAAATGTTCTTTAATAGAAAAATAACTTTAATGCTCCAAGTGAATGGAGTTGCTACAGGAACCTAATTGCTTTGACCCCCACGGTTTGGTGAAGTGCAATTCCACAGTAATAGAATTACACTGAGACTCAGATTTTTCCCTTTTAAAATGTATGCTAAAAGAAAAAACATTGACCACACTAACCTTACAACTCTATGCTCAATGACTACATTTATCAATTTGCACCCCCCAAAAAGTACATTTACTGGAAAAACTGTACAGATGCAATGTTTGGTTAAAGATTTATGAAAAAATGTTCAGTGGAAATTGTAAAACTTGTGCTTAGAGTTGTATGGTTTTGTTCAACTTGCAACAAATGTTTTTTGTTTAGTATACTTTTTAAAGTAAAAAATATTTTCCTGAAAATATCTTATTTGACATACAATTACTAAGTCGTTCAATCCTTTGGATATAAAGTCCTGAAACCATAGCAACCCACGGAAAACAATGCAAAGGGAAATGGGAATGCATTCAACTGAAATGTGTCTAGTGCATTTTAACCCAACGCCTTAATCGACATACATGTTGTTCTTGCAGTTGTTCTTGCCTTTGTTCAAGGGCAGAACGGCAGATTTGACCAACCTTTCGGTTACTTCCCCAAAACTCTTAACCGCTAGGCTACTTGCCACCGGACAGTATAATTGGGAAACATGTTTGGGCCCAAATAGAGACAAAACGCATATCTAATTTCCTCTTTGGCTTTCATTTGCACAGAATGATCAAATCCCCTTGTCATCTTGAAAATATGCATCTGAGCGTTTTTTTATGATTGCTCTGTACAGTGCATCTGTCAGGAATGCAGAGATGTTGTTTGCTGTGCATTCCTTTTCTGTCGGGTGACGTCGAATAAAGAGAACCATGTGGGATTTGTGCTTCTCTCCCCTTCGAGTCTCCGTACAAATACTGAGGGGTTCAGCAAGTAGAGAACTCAAGTTCAGCACACTGCACTCTTGTGCTGAGGAATCTGTCAATTTCCAGAGGTCGTTGAACTGGCACCACTTGCGTTGGTTTGGCAGAATGTGAGGGGGGAGCTGAGAGAGAAAGTCCACTTTTTTTTTTATCTGCAGGAAGTCTGGGATGAATGAGCCATGGCTAGGAACAGGATTTATGGTTTTCATTAAAATAAAAAAAAATGTGATAATTAGTCTCCTTTTCCATGTGAGTCAGACCCACCCACCCTTTCAAGAGATACTTTCACATCACAAGTCTGTGTTTGATAGAATTGTATATTTTTCTCTTGTTTCCTACGCTCTCTTTTTATGCCAGTAGCCGAGCATAAAAACAGCTCTATGGAGCCTGCCCAGTCTGTGTATTTCTATCTGCAGAGCTACGCAGGGCCTCGCCAACACGCACCAAGTAAGGCGTGTGAGCCCTATCTAACTGGGCTGCATCCAAGTGGTCCCCGTTTGACCTACGAGTTGCTATGCGGAGACCAAACATTCTGACTCTCCAACATAACTAGTAAAGACTTGGACTTCTCTGTCTAGTACCCTGAAATACAGAGGGTGGAGGTCCTGTGTCATACTGGAACTTTGAAAAGTATCACGCTTTCTCCCTTATTCAGTTAAACAGATGTAAGGTCTAGCTTCCCTGAACCTCCTTCAGCTGTTCATCACCTACACAGACAAACTGCATTGTTAAAATATCTACGTCGATCACTCTTGTTCTCGTTCACCCACTTGCATGGAATAGTGCAGTGAGTGCAAAATATCACATTTGGCTCTTGGCATGGTTTTTATGGCTCAAACGGAGGCTCCAGAGGGTTTTCATTCACTCTCTGAGGTTCCACAGGCCAGGCTATAAATGTAGGCTAGTAGCCACCCTCTCCTCTCTCTGCTGTACCACCACAGTAGTAAAATCACAAGCCACATTTAAACCACAAGCTCTAATTACCCCCAATGTAAGGGAAGCGACTGACTGGCATCCCTTATTTTTGTCAGCTCACAAAAAAGTTACTGGGTGTGTCGCATCTATTGGCAGGAGGTGTAGGGTCGATTCCTTAAACAGATGTTGAACGCACAGTTTTGCAGCACAGTGCGAAATGTAAAAGCAGGATCATGGTGATTGTCTACTAGCATGCATGCTTGCATGAATGATCAGTCTCAATTAATTTATGTCATATGAACGTTTAGTGCAACGGGACCTTGGATATATTGTCCCTTGTCCGTGCAAAGCCTGATCACAGCTGCTTGCCCTCACATGGTATACAGCACCTCCACGCCACGCTCCCCCAATTTACAACATGCTTAGAATATGTTTCACTGCATAGCTCAATCATTCACTGTCAGTACGCTTGGCCAGCAGTGCACAGCTGTGTTATGTGACAAAATTAGTTACTCTGTCACAGTGCTACAGTACATATTTGCAATACCACCTCCCTCGTCTCACTGTCTGCAATCATCGTTGTCTCAGTGAGGCTTACGAGTCTAGACTCGTCCTAATTGAGAGCCGTTGTGGCCGTAAAGACAGACGGATGTAGTATAATTATGGCGTTGAAGTGAGTTAGTTTATGACAGAGCTTGGAAGACGGTGAACGAGGAAGCGGCGTATCTTGTAGTGGTGAATCTCCCCGTCGCTCGGACGTCTCATCAATCATCATTTGTCGGCAGTGAGAGGACGGAGAATGCCTGCCATCCCTCACGTCTCCTTAGCGGCCCGCTCAGGAGGCCGTTCCATCTGATTTCACATCCCCCTTACCTGGCGCTACGCTATTCACGTCTCCCTTCATCCTTCTGCTATCACACGGCCGCTGTGTTTAATCGCTTCGTTGAGACGAAGAGGAAGTTGCTCTGTAACAACAGGGATGCCTGGTTTCACCCCCTCTTGATTCGGTTTCAATGACCGCTTCTACGCGTGTTGCAGCAAATGGCACAGTCTATATGTCAAACACTTAGCTTCCTCTATTGCTAGTCCTACGTTGATTGGTTCATTGTATTTAAGCCAGTACTCTTTTGGCCCTCCCGGGGTACATGGCCCATCTAGATTTCCACATTTCTGGGTTTTGCCCCATGGCCTTGGAGGAAAGTAGCGACAAGTGATTTAGCCCCTTTGAACCCGGCTAATGAATTATATGGCCACTTTGATCCGAGAGGACCCAGGTAATCACAGGGGACTGCTGAAATGATGGTAAGATGGAGCCTGCTAAATTGGTTTTCTCCCTCCCTGTGGATGGATGGACGTTGGCTGGGGATGGCCAAAAAAGGCATTGGAAGAGGGTAAAGCCATTGACGGCGTGCTGAGGCTGCTAAAACCAGACTGCTATTTGCAATGTCTCCTATCCACCTGTGGAGAAATGGGATTCTTCTTCTCCCCGTTCCTCGGACTCTGTCCCATCTCTGCTGGGTCGTGTACACTGCTGCTACGTTTCCATTAGTAGGATGTCCGCTCGGCTGATCAAGTGTATCTCCCAGCTGGGAGGTGGAGTAGAAGGGGGGGTAGTAGTATCGAGCGAGTGGCCTCCTGGTGCATAAAGTGAATGGTTGGCGATGGGCTGCCAGAGTTTGCGAGAAGCTCGATATGAGCATAATATGATTAATTACTTCTGCTGTTCGGGTCAATGGGCCTGCGTTTAAACCGCAGGTCACCTCTCAGCCTAATGCATTTTAGATTCTCACCCTTATTGATAGAGAAATAATGAAGTCATGAAAAGCCAAACGCTCCCGTCAACGTTTCAACGATTCTATGGTCTGAGAGGTAGTCTCCCAAGGTTTACATGGCTGGCTGATGTTGCGGAAATTTATGGTAGAATATATTTAGAAATTCCACAACTGCAGTGTAGTGGAACAGCAATGGGCAGTTCCCAGTCTCTACAGCTCAAGAGTAAAAACATTGATACAATTTCAGATTTTTTTCCAAAATGTCCAGTGAAACTGGTTCCGTATGGAAGTAAACTCTTAAAAGCTGTTAGCTCTTACTCCATTAGAACAGCCACAAAGTGAACCATGTCAGATGGTGTCATTAACTAGAACATTTCAAGATAGCCCGTCAGTTGATGACATTGGAAGTGACTGAGTGCCATAACTTCATAAATACACACATATTACACAATGCTCTCTAATTAAACACATTTAAAGAGGGGTTGATGCAGCTGACAAACTTTCCCCCTCAAACTGTAACGAAGCGAATGGTCTTCATCTACTGAGATGGACATGATAGGAAAGGGAAAGGGGGATACCTAGTCAATTGTACAACTGAACGCCTTCAACTGAAATGTGTCTTCTGTGTTTAACCCAACCCTTCTGAATCAGAGGTGCGGGGGGCTGCCTTAATCGACATCCACGTCTTCGGCACCGGGGAACAGTGGGTTAACTTCCTTGCTCAAGGGCAGAACGACAGATTTGACCTTGTAGTGTCCTGTATGCAGTGGTGGAAAAAGTATCCAGTTGTCATACTTGAGTAAAAGTACATGTCTTGCTAGGTGACAGGGTAAATGGGTGACAGGGTAAATGTACATTTTCTTTAGGAATGTAGTGAAGTAAATGTAAAAGTTGTCAAATAAAAATAGTTTTTTTTTGTATCTGTACTTTACTAAGTAGTACTTTAAAGTATTTTTACTTAAGTACTTTACACCCCTGCCTGTATGGCCAGTGGAATAAGGTTGACTCGGAGCCATTCCTTTATCCCCTGGGATCCCGCTCCCTTGTTGTTCTCCCAAATTATTTTGGGATTATCCTAATCTCTCTGACCTGGAGGCGGTCTGTTGTACTTGAGTTGAGGCCCGAAACTGTGAGGGCCTACCGGTCTGGCTGTTTGAGCTCTCTCTACTGATGAAGGTACTGTAGATTGCAGCATGTGACATGCCCCTGTTGTTAATCTGTGATTTCCTCTCTTTGAACAGAGCCGCTGCAAATATTTTGGACCTTAGCTCACAACCTGGCTGTACCACAGGGCCCATTGCAATTCAGTGCCCCAGGGGCCCGTATACTGTTTATAACACACTGATTCCACACACCAGAGCACATAATTGCAAGGTGTTAAGGGAAAACGTGTGGTGAGAAGCACAGCTCTTGTCTTGTTTTTGTCTAGTCTTCCCAGAGAGTTATAACTTTGTTAGGCTGAGTTGCTGTGGCGACGCGCAAGAGACAGTTTATCGCGGTTGCTCAGGAGTCATAAACGCATCGATGCAGAGATAGATGCATCGGATTCCCCCCCGACTCTTTTTTTTTTATTTCTGGGACCAGGCTGCTATCTGGGTCTGGAGCAATACACAGCCTGACCAGCATCTCTCCTCCCCAATGGAAGACGTTAATCAGGGAAATCTCCCTACCTCCTTATTGGTTTTCCACTAGAAGGAGAGATGACATTGGGAGAAAGCGAGAGAAAATTATTCTGCAACTGATGATGACATGTAAATTGACCCCATTTTAAAAGCCTTTCTAAAGGCCTCCCAAACTACGCATCATTCTCTTCAGACAGCTCATTCTGACAGAGCTAAGAAGGGCCCTCGACACCTGGCTAGCTCCCTCAGATAAACAAAAGCAAAAAAATAAAAATAAGGCCGCAATGGGCCCATCAGTCCCAAACGGGTTTAGCAGCGGGATTCTCAGGGCTCAGGCTGTATCGGTGGCACAGCCGGGGAGAGCGAGTGGAGAGATAGCAGGCATCAGGTTTTAAATTACCTGAGATTGCTTTTGTGCTTGGTGTCCTCTGGAGGCTGAGGGGAAGACAAGATGCTCATAAAGCCAGGAACAGGCCACAAGGGACCGCCGAGCCCAAATGCACACTCGGGGGTTTCCCTCACCAGAGAGGACCGGGTGTTGGAGGCCATGTAATTGCCCAGCTGGGATGGGGTAGGAGGATGGTATTATTTCTACCATCTCTGTGTGGAATTACCTGTTATATAGGAAGCTGTTACTGGTGGAACGGGCGCTGCTAGGATAGAGGATGGGTACGAACCACATCTGCTCAGGGCTTGCATTGTTGAATTTATCAGGACACAAGCAGGTAGGCTTATGGGTATGAATCCTTATCCTTTTTTTGTGGTGATGTTCATCACATTTATAGTTTGCTTGTTTAGGCAGTTTTTCTGAATACTGTTGGTGTGTCATAGATTTATTAGGCAACAAAAGTGGCGGTTTTAGTCAGACACAAATGCACAAACTTTCCAGAATGATAAAAAATAACAAAGTGAACCACATATCCTCTGTTCAAGAATAACTACTGTATTGGTACCGGGTCCAACAATAAAAGCCCTTTTAAGGAAAAACTTTGGGGAGGAATGGGTTCCATCATGAGGAGGAGGATTATTGATTGTGGCCGGTGGCTCAAAGCCATGAAAAGACTGGAGTTTTAAAAATGCACAACATATCAGACTATAAAGGCCAGTGGAGCGCCTCTCACATAGAAATCTGAAATATTTACCACATAAATCTTGTACCGGCTTTAGTGTAGCTTTGGTCTGTTTGCTTGTTTTATTTTTTTCTTGAAAGGCAGAGAAGATGACCGGGAAGAAGCGTTATTGATCGAGGAGGATGGAGGGAGATTGGGTCCTTTGAGGCCCCGTCAGACCCTTTCATGTACACCCCAACGTCTCGCTAAAGTATTGCTCACTCATTTGCAGAGGGATCAATTCAACTGGCTGTCCACACTGTTTACATTTACTGTTTGCCAGACTGGCTCTGGAGAGTAGGGTTAGGCGGGATCCAGATGTTCATATAGTCATACCGTCCTCTCATCCTGGGATTTATGGTATTACCGGTTTAGTACACAAAGGGTGCCACAAAAAAATGCTAAAAAGCCCAGAGTGCTAATATAATTTGCACAAGTAATCGTGAATGGAGGCTGCTAGCTAAATATGCCATCAAGTGCAAATGAAAATAAACAACTTGCAAAGACTGGCAATATAGCTCATAAAGTTATACATATATACCTGTAGGTAGGAGCTAGCGAATGTCATTTTTGGTGAGTTTAGACATTTCCAAGTGAATGTGAACGAGAGACATTGTGCAAATTAAGATTGTTATTTAAATTTTTTATTATTCTTTTTATTTATTTGACTCCCTTTTTTCTCCCCAAATTCAATCGAATTACGATCTTGTCTCAACTCTGAAACTCCCCAACTGGCTCGGGAGAGGCAATTGTCGAGTCATGCGTCCTCCGAAACATGACCCGCCAAACCGCGCTTCTTAATTAACACCCGCCCACTTAATCCGGAAGCCAGCTGCACCAATATGTCGGAGGAAACACTGTTCAAACACTGTTCAACGGACGACCGAAGTCGGCCTGCAGGCGCCCGACCCGCCACAAGGAGTCACTAGAGCGGGATGACCCGCCTTCGCGTTCCTAGGAAACTATGCAGTTTTTTGTTTTTTTACGTGTTATTTCTTACATTAGTACCCCAGGTTATCTTAGGTTTCATTACATACAGTCGAGAAGAACTACTGAATATAAGATCAGCGCCAACTCACCATCAGTACGACCAAGAATATGTTTTCCGCGACGCGGATCCGGTGTTCTGCCTTACAAACAGGACAACGGAATGGATCGCATGCAGCGACCCAAGGAAACGACTCCGAAAAAGAGGGAAACGAGGCGGTGTTCTGGTCAGACTCCGAAAAAGGGCACATCGCGCACCACTCCCCAGCATTCTTCTTGCCAATGTCCAGTCTCTTGACAACAAGGTTGACGAAATCCGAGCAAGGGTAGCATTCCAGAGGGACATCAGAGACTGCAACGTTCTCTGCTTCACAGAAACATGGCTTACTGGGAAGACGCTATCCGAGGCGGTGCAGCCAACGGGTTTCTCCACGCATCGCGCCGACAGAAACAAACATCTTTCTGGTAAGAAGAGTGGCGGGGCGTATGCCTCATGACTAACGAGACATGGTGTGATGAAGGAAACATACAGGAACTCAAATCCTTCTGTTCACCTGATTTAGAATTCCTCACAATCAAATGTAGACCGCATTATCTTCCAAGAGAATTCTCCTCGATTATAATCACAGCCGTATATATCCCCCAAGCAGACACATCGATGGCTCTGAACGAACTTTATTTAACTCTTTGCAAACTGGAAACCATTTATCCGGAGGCTGCATTCATTGTAGCTGGGGATTTTAACAAAGCTAATCTGAAAACAAGACTCCCTAAATTTTACCAGCATATCGATTGCACAACCAGGGGTGGTAAAACCTTGGATCATTGTTACTCTAACTTCCGCGACGCATATAAGGCCCTGCCGACGGAAAAGCTGACCAGACTCCATTTTGCTGATCCCTGCCTACAGGCAGAAACTAAAACAAGAGGCTCCCACGCTGAGGTCTGTCCAACGCTGGTCAGACCAAGCTGACTCCACACTCCAAGACTGCTTCCATCACGTGGACTGGGACATGTTTCGTATTGCGTCAGATGGAAATATTGACGAATACGCTGATTCGGTGTGCGAGTTCATTAGAACGTGCGTCGAAGATGTCGTTCCCATAGCAACGATAAAAACATTCCCAAACCAGAAACCGTGGATTGATGGCAGCATTCGCGTGAAACTGAAAGCGCGAACCACTGCTTTTAATCAGGGCAAGGTGTCTGGTAATATGTCCGAATATAAACAATGCAGCTATTCCCTCCGCAAGGCTATTAAACAAGCTAAGCGTCAGTACAGAGACAAAGTGGAATCTCAATTCAATGGCTCAGACACAAGAGGCATGTGGCAGGGTCTACAGTCAATCACGGACTACAAGAAGAAACCCAGCCCAGTCACGGACCAGGATGTCTTGCTCCCAGGCAGACTAAATCACTTTTTGCCCGCTTTGAGGACAATACAGTGCCACTGACACGGCCTGCAACGAAAACATGCGGTCTCTCCTTCACTGCAGCTGAGGTGAGTAAGACATTTAAACGTGTTAACCCTCGCAAGGCTGCAGGCCCAGACGGCATCCCCAGCCGCGCCCTCAGAGCATGCGCAGACCAGCTGGCCGGTGTGTTTACGGACATATTCAATCAATCCCTATACCAGTCTGCTGTTCCCACATGCTTCAAGAGGGCCACCATTGTTCCTGTTCCCAAGAAAGCTAAGGTAACTGAGCTAAACGACTACCGCCCGTAGCACTCACTTCCGTCATCATGAAGTGCTTTGAGAGACTAGTCAAGGACCATATCACCTCCACCCTACCTGACACCCTAGACCCACTCCAATTTGCTTACCGCCCAAATAGGTCCACAGACGATGCAATCTCAACCACACTGCACACTGCCCTAACCCACCTGGACAAGAGGAATACCTATGTGAGAATGCTGTTCATCGACTACAGCTCGGCATTCAATACCATAGTACCCTCCAAGCTCGTCATCAAGCTCGAGACCCTGGGTCTCGACCCCGCCCTGTGCAACTGGGTACTGGACTTCCTGACGGGCCGCCCACAGGTGGTGAGGGTAGGCAACAACATCTCCTCCCGCTGATCCTCAACACGGGGCCCCACAAGGGTGCGTTCTGAGCCCTCTCCTGTACTCCCTGTTCACCCACGACTGCGTGGCCATGCACGCCTCCAACTCAATCATCAAGTTTGCGGACGACACAACAGTGGTAGGCTTGATTACCAACAACGACGAGACGGCCTACAGGGAGGAGGTGAGGGCCCTCGGAGTGTGGTGTCAGGAAAATAACCTCACACTCAACATCAACAAAACTAAGGAGATGATTGTGGACTTCAGGAAACAGCAGAGGGAACACCCCCTATCCACATCGATGGATCAGTAGTGGAGAGGGTAGCAAGTTTTAAGTTCCTCGGCATACACATCACAGACAAACTGAATTGGTCCACTCACACTGACAGCGTCGTGAAGAAGGCGCAGCAGCGCCTCTTCAACCTCAGGAGGCTGAAGAAATTCGGCTTGTCACCAAAAGCACTCACAAACTTCTACAGATGCACAATCGAGAGCATCCTGGCGGGCTGTATCACCGCCTGGTACGGCAACTGCTCCGCCCTCAACCGTAAGGCTCTCCAGAGGGTAGTGAGGTCTGCACAACGCATCACCGGGGGCAAACTACCTGCCCTCCAGGACACCTACACCACCCGATGTTACAGGAAGGCCATAAAGATCATCAAGGACATCAACCACACTGCCTGTTCACCCCGCTATCATCCAGAAGGCGAGGTCAGTACAGGTGCATCAAAGCTGGGACCGAGAGACTGAAAAACAGCTTCTATCTCAAGGCCATCAGACTGTTAAACAGCAATCACTAACATTGAGTGGCTGCTGCCAACACACTGTCATTGACACTGACCCAACTCCAGCCACTTTAATAATGGGAATTGATGGGAAATGATGTAAATATATCACTTTAAACAATGCTACCTTATATAATGTTACTTACCCTACATTATTCATCTCATATGCATATGTATATACTGTACTCTAGATCATCGACTGCATTCTTATGTCACTAGCCACTTTAACTATGCCACTTTGTTTACTTTGTCTACATACTCATCTCATATGTATATACTGTACTCGATACCATCTACTGTATGCTGCTCTGTACCATCACTCATTCATATATCCTTATGTACATATTCCTTATCCCCTTACACTGTGTATAAGACAGTAGTTTTGGAATTGTTAGTTAGATTACTTGTTGGTTATCACTGCATTGTCGGAACTAGAAGCACAAGCATTTCGCTACACTCGCATTAACATCTGCTAACCATGTGTATGTGACAAATAAAATTTGATTTGATTTGACCCAAGTAAATACCCCTCCAGCCAAACCTTCCCCTAACCCAGACAACGCTGGGCCAATTGTGCGCCGCCCTATGGGACTCCCGGGCTCGGCCGGTTGTGATACACCCTGGGTTCAAACCCGAGTCTGTAGTGAATCCTCAAGCACTGCGATGCAGCGCCTTAGATCACTGCGCCACTCGGGACGCCAAATTAAGAACGTTTTGACATATCCTTATCTGAAGGAAGAACTGTTCTGGCTCTGGAGCAGCATGTCTACACTCTGTCTGTATTGTAACCGGTATTGAAAAATCATCCCGTGGCTATTTGCAAATACCCCCATATATGGTATACTGCCCAAGCCTACTAGAGAGCCACTGAAGGGGAGAGCAGAGGGGTTGTCTGTGCATCCCTCTGCCTTCTGTGTGCATGTGTGTATGCATACATACAGTGCCTTCAGGAAGTATTCACACAATTTGACTTTTTCCAATTTTGTTGTGTTAGACTGAATTTAAAATGGTTTAAATTAAAATGTTGTGTGACTGACCTACACACAATCCCATAATGTCAAAGTGGATTTTTTTATATATAAATGAATTAAAAAGTAAAAGCTGAAATGTCTTGTGTCAATTAGCATATAACCCCTTTGTTATGGCAAACTTAAAAACGTTCAGGGTAAACATTTGCTTAGCAAGTCACATACGTTGCATAGACTCAATCTGTGTGCAATAATTGGGTTTAAAATGATTTTTGAATGACTAGCTCTGTACTCAACACCTACAATTATCTAGAAGTGAATTTCAAACACAGATTCAACATCAAAGACCAGGGAGGTTTTCTAATGCCTCGCTAAGCAGGGCACCTATTGGCAGATTGAAAATAAAAAAAGAAGACATTTGAATATCCCATTGAGAATGGTGGCGTTATTAATTACACTATGGATGGTGTTGCAATACAGCCACTACACAGATACAGGCGTCCTTCCTAACTCAGTTGCCAGAGAGGAAGGAAACCATTTAGGGATTTCACCACGATGCAAATGGTGACTTAAAAACATTTACAGAGTTGAATGGCTGTGATAGGAGAAAGCCGAGGATGTATCAACAGCATTGTAGTTTCGCCACAATTACTAACCTAATTGACAAGAGTGAAAAGAAGGAAGCCGGTTCAGATTAAAAATGTCAAAACATGCATCCTGTTTGCAACAAGGCACTATAGTAAAACTGCAAAACATGTGGCAAAGCAATTAACTCTTTGTCCTGAATACAACGTTTTATGTTTGGGGCAACACCAACACATCACAGAGTAACATTCTTCATATTTTCAAGCATAGCGGTGGCTGCATCATGTCATGCTTGTCATCTGCAAGGACTAGGCAGTTTTGTCAGATAAAAATAAACAGAATAGAGCTAAACAAAATCATAGAGAAAGACCTGGTTCAGTCTGCTTTCCAACAGACACTGGGAGACACACCTTCACCTTTCAGCAGGACAATAAGCTAAAACACAAGGCCAAATATACACGAGGAGCTTACCTAAACATTGAATGTTCCTGAATGGCCTAGTTACAGTTTTGACTTGAATTCCACCTTGTAACGCAACAAAATGTGGAAAAAGTCCAGGTGTGTGAATATTTTCTGAAGACGCTGTGTTCTAAAGATCTATTGTTGTGTTGTCATCTGTGTCTTGCTACACCAAACAATATGGGAGGTGATGGAGTGAAGTTGAGTTAAATTGCTATTCGCAGTACAATGCTAAGACCAACGGTCTGGGACTAAACACCTCCCTCTGCAACTGGATCCTGGACTTCCTGATGGGCCGCCCCAGGTGGTAAGGGTGGGCAACAACACATCTGCCACACTGATCCTCAACACAGGGGCCCCTCGGGTGCACACTTAGTCCCCTCCTGTACTCCCTGTTCACCTACGACTGAGTGGCCAAGCACGACTCCAACACCATTAAGTTTGCCAACGACAACAGTGGAAGGCCTGATCACCAACGAGACAGCCTATTGGGAGGTCAGTGACCTGGCAGTGTGGTGGGAGGTCAGTGACCTGGCAGTGTGGTGGGAGGTCAGTGACCTGGCAGTGTGGTGGGAGGTCAGTGACCTGGCAGTGTGGTGGGAGGTCACCTCTCCCTCAATGTGAGCAAGACAAAGAAGATGATTGTGGACTACAGGAAAAGGAGGGCTTAACACACCCCCATTACATCGACGAGGCTGTAGTGGAGCAGGTCGAGAGTTTCAAGTTCCTTGATTTCCACATCACCAACAAACTATCATTGTGAAAACACACGAAGACAGTCGTGAAGAGGGCACGACAACTCCTTTTCCTCCTCAGGAGACTGAAAAGATTTGGCATGTGTCCCCAGATCCTCAAATAGTTCAACAGCTGCACCATCGAGAGCATCCTGACAGGTTGAATCACCGCCTGGTATGGTAACTGCTCAGCATCCGACCGTAAAGCGCTACAAAGGGTAGTGCGTATGGCCCAATACATCATTGGGGCCAAGGTTCATGCCATCCAGGACCTATATTCTAGGCGGTGTCAGAGGGAGACCACAAAAATGGTCAGATTCCAGTCACCAAAGTCATAGACTGTTCTGTCTGCTACCGCACGGCAAGTGGTACCGGAGCGGCAAGTCTATGTCCAAAAGGCTCCTTAACAGCTTCTACCCCCAAGCCATAAAACTTCTGAACAACTAATCAAATGGCCACCTGGACTATTGACCCCTTCACCCCTACCTACAAGTACAAATTACCTCAACTGTCCTGTACCCCCGCACATTGACTCGGTACCGATAACCCCAGTATTTAGCCTCGTCATTGTTATATAATCTTATTGTTTTTATAATTTTTTAAAACTTTAGTTAATTTAGCAAATATTTTCATGAACTGCATTGTTGGTTAAGGGCTTGAAAGTAAGCATTTCGCGGTAAGGTCTACTACACCTGTTGTGTTTGGTGCGTGTGACACAATTCATTGGTCGCCTTCAAATTAAACATGGTATGCCTCTTGACATCATTTTAAGGTCATGGCGTCAAATCAAATTGCAGGAACCCAAGAAAAATCCACCAGGGATGTCGGGTCTTTGTCCAGCCCATTCAAAGCATGGCCTTGGACACATGCAGTACCATCCCTCTTACATTAGAGCAGACCTGAGTTGTTGCCAGAAGAGTGACCAGAGCGCATGGCCCTATTGAATTACATGACCAGTATCAATAGCAAACAGCATTGAATAGAAAAGGTTTAAAAACACAGTAGTGCAAAATGACCCTTAAAATTCTCATAGATCAATCGGAGACTACCCTGCCACAGGTAGGATATCGAACTTAAGCAGCTACGAGAACATTGCCTTTCAGTTTGTAGTCTCTCTGTCCGCCTCATATCAGCGGGTCATTATTAAACCGGCGAACTGCCCACACCGCCAAATAGTAAATGTGTGTTTACCTCCCCCTCGTCAAAATATAATCACAGCGTTGTAATCTTAACCCCCGAAACAGCGTGTTCCGGGGAAAAGGTCCTGCGACCAGCCGTCTGCATCTGCCGATAACGGGAGGAGCGAGATTTTAAAAACTGTTGCTCCTCACCGCTGAGTCATTTTTAAAATAGCACTATCCAGTTTCCCCATGGGGAAGGGAAGAGCAGCTTTTATTCAGAGGGGTGAATAGAATGGGCTAAATATCTTTGTTGCTGAATGTTTCCATCTCTCTCTGCATTCTGTGCGTGTGGATTTAATGGCTCGACGCGGGTCCAAGTAAATTGATTCTACCATCGTGGGGTAAGAACACAGTGGCGAGCCACCAGTGGCGATGAATGAAAGAGCTATCGCCTGCAAGTCACTCTCCCCGCTCGCTGACTCCACTAGCACCACGCTGCTTCCAGTTATTTCAATAGAGAACACAACCTCACATTCACTGGCTATTTCTTTTCTCTCCCTTTGATATGGAGCTGTGTATGTGTGTGTTTTTGTGTGTGTGCGCTGCAGATGCAGCAGTGTAAACAGCAGAATAGGCCTAAACGTCTCTCTTCCTGACTACCGATCTGTGTTTTGTGTGCCATGGTCCCTGTAATGTATCAGTTGAATGTTCTCAGTGTCATTTCATATTACCAACATGTAGATGTGACATGGTACACTAACTGATTAGCATTGCCTGCTTGGTCGTTGACCTAGTAGTCTAGTTGCAGTGTGCTACAAGGCACCGAATTGTTGACCGTGTTTAAATCGAGGCTTATGATCCTGTTGGAAATCTCCCCCCCCTATAGTTTCCACTCTTTTTGATAGTCTCTGTTACCCTTTGAATCTCTGCTCTAGGATATGTTGTGTACAGTAGACATGACAATACGTTTCTCTCAGCACCAAAGACGACAAGCTTACCACTTCATTCTGTCTCTGAAAGCCCAAATGACTGGTTGTTCATGTAGAAATGAAATGGCATCAGAATGCAGAGATAATACACGCTTCTGTCAAAATCAGAGCATCAGAATGCAGAGATAATACACGCTTCTGTCAAAATCAGAGCATCAGAATGCAGAGATAATACACGCTTCTGTCAAAATCAGAGCATCAGAATGCAGAGATAATACACACTTCTGTCAAAATCCGAGCATCAGAATGCAGAGATAATACACGCTTCTGTCAAAATCCGAGCATCAGAATGCAGAGATAATACACGCTTCTGTCAAAATCCGAGCATCAGAATGCAGAGATAATACACGCTTCTGTCAAAATCAGAGCATCAGAATGCAGAGATAATACACGCTTCTGTCAAAATCAGAGCATCAGAATGCAGAGATAATACACGCTTCTGTCAAAATCAGAGCATCAGAATGCAGAGATAATACACGCTTCTGTCAAAATCCGAGCAAAGCAGCTCAGAAAAATTGTTTTTTTGTCGGTGTTGTTGCTGGCTGGTAGGCGATCAGTTTTCCCCCGCACAGTACACAACAAGCGCTTAAATTACATGCATCTCAGAGTCATTACATCGAAACCTTGACAAGACGTCAAAGCCCATGGTGTCGCTAAAATATATTTATCCGCCGTCTTTTCAAGGAATTGAATCACACCCGTGCAGCCAAAGAAACACTGCTTAAGGGTAAGCACATGGAAAGGCGGGGATTTACTCACTTCCTCTGTGAATAAGGCAATACAGAGCTTTTTGCCTTGTTTTATTTCCTCCTTCCACGATATATATGGTTGATTAAAAAAAAAAAAAAAAAGCAAATCCTCTCAATTCACGGAATGTCATACTGGGTTCTGAACAATGTGTGAGCGACGCTCTCAGCCATACTTTTATTTATTTATTACAAAGGCAGGCCTTTGTTCAATCACCTCAGAACTTGTTTATACACAGAGGACATTGCACATGGCAGCGTCTTTATATTCTACCTGACCTGTTATATTCATGTAAGTGGAAGTTGAATCCAGTCAAAGCCGGCTTCCCTCTATGGCCACTGGCAGGTATACAGATGTCAGTTAGAAGCAGTTGTGACAGGAAAATCTCAAAGTGTTCTCAGGACGGTTGTCAAGTTGTGGTAGAAGCTAAAGTGGTGGTGTTCCTCTGTCTGTGGTTGTCATAATGTCGGGTTTGCCTGTTACTGTAAGGTGTTTGTGTGGGTGTGGTGAGCTTTTTGACAGCCTCATAAGTGGTAGAGTTCCGATGGTAGCATGACCTGTAGTGGCTGTGATGACATTGGAAAGCCTATGCTACTGTACAACACTAGATAACCAAGAGTATGTGGACACCTGCTCGTCGAACATCTCATTCCAAAATCTTGGCCATTTAATATGTATGGAGTTGGTCCCCCCTTTGCTGCTATAACAGCCTCCACTCTTCTTGGAAGGCTTTCTGCTAGATAAAAAAAAAAAAAAAATGTAATCGCTTTTTTTATTACCCTTTTTTCTCCTCAATTTCGTGATATCCAAATTGATAGTTAGTCTTGTCCTATCGCTGCAACTCCCGGACTCGGGAGAGGCGAAGGTCGAGAGCCGTGCGTCCCCAGAAAAACGACCCTGGCAATCCACACTGCTTCTTGACACAATGCTCACTTAACCCGGAAGCCAGCCGCACCAATGTGTGGGAGGAAACACTGTACACCTGGCGACCGTGTCAGCGTGCACTGTACCCGGCCCACCACAGGAGTCCCTAGTGCGCGATAGGTCAGGGACATCCCTGCTGGCCAAACCCTCCTTTAACCTGGACGACGCTGGGCCAATTGTGCGGCAATTGCGCGGCCGGCTGCGACAGAGCCTGGACTCTAACCCAAAATCTCTAGTGGCACAGCTAACACTGCGATAGACCACTGCGCCACTCGGGAGGTCTAGATGTTGGAACATTGCTGCGGGGACTTGCTTCCATTCAGCTACAAGAGCATTAGTGAGGTCGGGCACTGATGTTGGGCGATTAGGCCTGGCTCGCAGTCGGCATTCCAATTAATCTCAAAGTTGTTTGATGGGGTTGAGGTCAGGGCTCTATGCAGGGGCATTGTCATGCTGAAACAGGAAAGGTCCTTGCCCAAACTGTTGCCACAAAGTTGGAAGCACAGAATCTTGTAGAATGTCATTGTATGCTGTAGTGTTAACCTCTTGCCTCTACTTGGGACGCTTGCGTCCCAACTAGAGCTCTGGAAATGCAAATGCGCTACGCTAAATGCTAATAGTATTAGTTAAAACTCAAAAGTTCATTAAAATACACATGCAGGGTATCAAATTAAAGCTACACTCGTTGTGAATCCAGGCAACAAGTCAGATTTTTTAAATGCTTTTCGGCGACAGCATGAGAAGCTATTATCTGATAGCATGCACCAATACACTACAACAGAAAAGCACAGCAGGGGACGTAAACAAAATAATTAGCATTTCGGCGTTACACAAACCGCACAATAAAATAGAAAACAGTCATTACCTTTCACCATCTTCTTTGTTGGCACTCCTAGATGTCCCATAAACACTATTGGGTCTTTATTTCGATTAAATCGGGCCATATAAAGCCAAGATATCGTTATATGTAGACTGTGTGATAAACGAAAAAAACAGCGATTTCACAACGTAACGTCATTTTTTAAAATTCAAAAAGTAGACGATAAACTTTCACAAAACACTTCGAAATACGTTTGTAATGCTACTTTAGGTATTAGTAAACGTTAATAAGCGATAAAAATCATCCGTAGGCGATGTAGAAATCATTAGCTGTCGTCTTGGAAAAAATTTCAGGAGAGAGCTCTTCCGGAATGATCTGGGCGGAGACCGGAGGTAAGTCGTGCCCCTCTTTCGGTTCAACCAAGAATCAAAGATGATTCAATTCACAAGACTCTAGACAACATGGGGATGCTGTGGGAGTTGAATGCTCGGTCTTATCTAATTCGGCTCACTGTTAACAATTGCTGGAAGTGGCGCAAGGATATTTATTTCCATTTTCTGTGATCAGGTTTTCCTGCGCTTTCCGATGTAACGCACGTTATGTAATAGCCACAGTCGTGATTTAACCAGTTTTAAAAACGTCCGAGGGTTTCCTATCCACACATTCTAACCATATGAACGTACTATATTCCTGGCATGAGTAGCAGGGCGCTGAAATGTTGCGCGATTTTTAACAAAATGTTCAAAAAAGTAGAGGGTCGACTGAAGAGGTTAAAATGTCCCTTCACTGGAACTAAGGGGCCTAGGCCGAACCATCAAAAACAGCCCCAGACCATTATTCCTCCTCCACCAAACTTGGCACTATGCATTCGGGCATGTAGCGTTCTCCTGGCATCCGCCAAACCCAGATTAGTCCACCAGACTGCCACATGGTGAAGCGGGATTCATCACTCTAGAGAACGCGTTTCCACTGCTGGAGAGTTCTATGGCAGGGCGCTTTACACCACTACAGCCAACGCTTGGCGATCTTAGGCTTGTGTGTGGCTGCTCGACCATGAAAACCCATTTCATGAAGCTCCCAATTTTAAGTTATTGTGCTGACGTTGCTTCCAAAGGCATTTTGGATCTCTGTAGTGAGTGTTGAAACCGAGGACTATTTTTACACACTCCGCACTTCAGCACTCGGCAGTCCAGTTCTGTGAGCTTCTGTGGCCTACCACTTCACGGCTGAGCCGATGTTGCTCTTAGGCATTTCCACTTCACAATAACAGCACTTACATTTGACCGGGGAAGCTCGAGCAGGGCAGAAATTTGACTTACTGACTTGTTGGAAAGGTGGCATCCTATGACGGTGCCACGTTGAAAGTCACTGAGCTCTTCAGTAAGACCATTCTAATGCCAATGTCTGAAATAGTCGAATCCGCTAATTTGAAGGGGTGTCCACATATGTTTAGATGTATAGTGTATGTATTACAGCAGACAAAGCTACAGGAGTTCTATTCTGTAATTTGCTTCCTTGTATTTTCTCTCTTTCTGCCAGTGTCAAATGTTTTCTATTTCTCTCCCTCTGTCCCACTCTTACAGGAACTGCACAGTATGCCTTATTGAATGTGTTGTGTTACTCCAGCACTGGTTCTAAATCCTATTTTGTTGTATTCCTCAGGTGACTGTGACTTTGAGGTGCCCTACACGGCATGCGGCTACAGCCAGGGTAAGGATGATGACTTTGAATGGGAGCAGGCTAACACCATGGAGAGGCCGTCGCCCAACCCCTGGATGCCCACGGGTCAGTCTTCTTCCTCTTTCTCACCCCTCCCCCTCCCCACCCAAACAGAAAGCCCCTGAAAAACAGAGAACCCATTCAACCCAATGACCCACTCACTCAGCACTAAGCATTTTCTCTAATTGTATTATCAAGGGAACATCTCCCAAAGAGAAAATCCCCCCACTGGGTATGGCCGTGATCTCTTCTACAGATAAGGTGGTTCCTTTTGAATGTTTACTCTCTCAAAGGAAACGTGTCAGATTTACGCTCTGCTCAGCATTAGGCTGTATTCAACGTCATTAGTCTCCCTTTGTTGGGCCCGCAACTCATCACCTCACTCCGATGGGGCAGCAATAGTCGCAGTGAAATGTTGTGCCAACGTTGAGAAATAGCTTAGTGATGGCACCCGCTTTGACCTTTCTAATGAGGTCTACAAGACAGTGGCTCTTCTGTGTGAGCAGAGGTTTCTGTGGATAGAATGAGCACAGGATGAAACGCTCTATAGTCTCCGGCGGCACAGCCAGTGTGGATTCATCTATGGTATTCAGGAATGATGTGTTTACAATGCCTCTGTAGGCCGGTTAGTGCTGGTTATTGATTCAAATCTAGCCCAATAGTTGCCAGAGGAAGATTTAGCTAACTAGAGATTAATGATGTCCGGGCTAATTATTTATATATATTTTTTATATACGGGGTTAACAAACGGCTTCCTTTTTAATCTGATGAATTTCATGAACACAGTTTTTGTTGTGCAGTTTGTCCCTTGGTAGCTGTGGCTTGAAACGTCAACAATTGAATGTTTGATTTTGTAGGGCTATTGTCAGAGCCTATTTCATAGATCAAATATAATTAAAATGCTCTTTCATATCATGTTTTAGTTGCCATTTCTGTTTAAAAAAACAAGGACCGCTTGTCAGATGCTCTTCAATTATTTCACATAAATTGATTCTCCACAATGACATTGAAAAACATTTAAGAAATGTTCAATGCCTCTTTCATTTGCTGTACAATGAGCTCCCCCGGCACAGCATTGATCGCTTCCTCAATTTCAAACGGAAGAGTAATTGCCACAAAGGGAATCGACTAGCACCCTTTGATAATTGACTGAGGATGAAGAGGAGGCCATTCAGTCACTCGATAACAAAGGTGACGCCTTTGGACAAATGGACCCCTGTTTTCCCTCTTTAATCTGATAAATCAGAGGCCCAATTCGCATGAAAGCCGCATCTCTTCGCTCTCACTGTCTCTGCTCTCATCCAGCTTGCCAACTGACAGCCAGGCTAGAATGAATTACCTGGACTTTTGCTAATTTCATCGCTTTCCCACCTACTCCACGTCCATCGTCCAATGCCCTCTGTCTGAGAAATGACCTGACATAGCCAGGGAAGACGGGGAGGTGTTTACTTTGCCATTGGAAGGGTGATTTATGTGGCTACAATGGGGAGGAAGTTTAAAGCGTGGCTCGGCAGAGGGCTGTGACATACACAGTCAGGCCCCGGCTCCAGGACCTTTTTTAATTGATGCCCGCGACGGAACTCTGGTTGTGGCGGTCCAGAGGCCGCTGCATTAGCATCATATTGATGCCCGCGACGGAACTCTGATTGTGGTGGTCCAGAGGCCGCTGCATTAGCATCGTATTGATGCCCACGACGGAACTCTGGTTGTGGCGGTCCAGAGGCCGCTGCATTAGCATCGTATTGATGCCCACGACGGAACTCTGGTTGTGGCGGTCCAGAGGCCGCTGCATTAGCATCGTATTGATGCCCGCGACGGAACTCTGGTTGTGGCGGTCCAAAGGCCGCTGCATTAGCATCATATTGTTTTCTCTAAGGAGCATCCCTATTGGGATGTGAAGCTGCTTCTCTCTGATTGCAGCTGCCCCCCCGGTTATTGCCTTCTCCCAATATCCTTTGCTGTGATTTATACACCGGAGTATATAGGTGCTGTGGAGAGCAATAAATCAAGCTTCTACCTTTAAAAAAAAATGTTTTACTCACCCCTCACGCTGCGTTGTCAGCGGCCAGTTAGGGCGATGTCATGCGAACGTGTGAATGTTTTTTGGTATAGTAAATGCTCAAAGCTAATTTGAGCGCAACTGACAACTGTTGATATTTATATATCTCTATGTATAACAGGTTACATCAGTTGGGCCTGTGCCAGTCAGTATTACATATCCGTGTATGATTAAGGAGTGGCCTGTCGTAATAGTAGGACTATATATTCCCTCTCTCGTCTTACAGCTAAGTTCTATATCCAAATGTTTCCACCAGGACACATTGCGTTATGTGTTGCTCATAGAAGCAATTCTATTTCTATCATGTCTGCCTTCCATCCAGGAGAGGACAGGAGGGTGGCTGTGTTCTCTGCTCTGGGAGTTAGAGTGCTAATTAAGAGCCATAAGAAGTCTTATGACCCCTGTTTGAGGAAGTGGGCCAAGCACGGCGAGGTCTGGGGAAAGGCACTTGAGGGCAAGATGACACAATGGCCACTGGCCTGACATGAAACCTAGGTCTGAATGACCTCTGACCCTGATTGGCTGACCCTGACCCTGTTTGAAGAGTGCCCAATAAGAGCTCAAACCCATCAACACAGCACGGTTCCTTGGATGAGGCTGGCCGTCAGTCAGTCTCAGAACTCTCTGACTGGACCTCATGGTCTCCCAGTCTGTTGGCTGTATCTGGTTACCAGACTTGCTGTCTTTCTGAGGCTTGAAATCAAATCCCCATCTACTGCCCAAACAGGTGTAAACCCACCAGCCACCAGTCCAGCCTTTGAACAGTCCCACTTAGTTGCTTTTAGGGTTTATCTATCCTGCTGCATCTCTCTGAGATCCAACCAGCGCTAATGGCGTGGTAAATCCAAATGCTCGACTTCGGACTTCCTCCATTACTAAAAGGATGGAGATGGAATTGACTCAGAGCTCTTCAATACAAGGTTGTAATGTGGTCAAGTAGCCCTGGAAAGTGTCAGACTTTGTCTCCTGTGTAGATAACGCAATTCTGAACCCATTACGTCACTGTTGGCAATTCATCTTCGCCAGAACGTTACTGTTTGTTTCAGATGGAGAACAGAAGTGGCGAGATACCGTTACGTTTTCTCCTCATTTAACCTTCTGATGGTCACGTTGTAATCATGTCTGTAAAATCGAAACAAATGTTCCTTGGTGTCCACAAAGTGTACCAGCCCTATTAAAAAATAAATAAATGTAAGACCAAAGGGGAGGAAAGGGGCTTCGCTAATGGACAAACCACCTCTACATTTGCCGGCGTGCCTTATTAGATGACGTGTAAAATATGGCCCCATATTCAGGTACAGCCTCCCATATCTAGGGAAACAAGCTGAAGAATAGAAGGGTCTCTGTCTGGGTGAGAGGCAAACCGTGAGTCGGCAAAACAGACGTTCACACATCCCTTCCGTAGCAGTCCCATCATGCATTCGATAAGTATCGCTTTGCAGCGTGACGGAGGGAACTCATTCTGAAATGGGATTATTGCACGCCACAACTCGCCTCATCCATCAACAGTCGAACGCAGTGAGATCTCACTGTCAGCAAACAGACTCCCGGTGTATCCAAACCCCCAGTGAAGTTGTCTGTTCTGTGGAAACGTTAATAACCTGTGAGAGTGCAGTAGGGCTAAGTCAGATGACCGTGCTGTTCTGCTCTAATGAAAGAATCCTATCTTACTGCTGTGACTAGCGTGTTATTCCAGCTTTGTGTAATGCGAGCGCCACCGTGGAAAGGAGGTTAAAAGTGAATGACCCATGTAACTGCTGACCTAGCTGGCCTATCAGATCTGGGTTTACTGTACTGAGCTACTTCTTCCTTCAGGGTGTGGGAACGGGGAGCATGTGATGTTGATGTGATGTTTTTTTTCCTTCGCTCTACTCTTGCTCTCTCCCTCCCCTCTTTCGAAACCCAGATAACATTCCTAGTTTGCACAAATAAGGTAATTGCCTCAGTACTGTGTGAATTTACACTCTTTCCTCGCACAGCTCAAGTACTGTTAACTTTTTGGTTCTGAGATGAATGTCAATAATATTGTGTTTCAGAATTGCACCACCTGACTGTGCTGCTGCTCCAGTTTCAACTGTTCTGCCTTATTATTATTCGACCATGCTGGTCATTTATGAACATTTGAACATCTTGGTCATGTTCTGTTATAATCTCTACCCGGCACAGCCAGAAGAGGACTGGCCACCCCACATAGCCTGGTTCCTCTCTAGGTTTCTTCCTAGGTTTTGGCCTTTCTAGGGAGTTTTTCCTAGCCACCGTGCTTTTACACCTGCATTGTTTGCTGTTTGGGGTTTTAGGCTGGGTTTCTGTACAGCACTTTGAGATATCAGCTGATGTACGAAGGGCTATATAAATAAATTTGATTTGTTTTAAAATAGAAAGTGTCATACTACTTTTTTAGCGGTTGACCTAGGGTACATGACTAGATTTACACACTCCAGTGGAGCATTCTAACTGGTAAATTTCATCATGTCATTTTGTCATCATACACAGCTGGTCTATCCACAGAAGATGTCAGTGGGTCCTTGTACAGTAACTCTGAAAGAGTCATGGTAATGCTCTCTACTATATATACTGAACAAAAATATAAACGCAACATGTAAGGTGAAAGATAACAGAATTTGTCCGTACACACAAACGGCTTCTTTCTCATAAATGTTGTGCCCACATTTGTTTACATCCCTGTGAGTGAGAATTTCTCCTTTGCCTAGATAATCTGTCCACCTGACAGGTGTAGCAGGTCAAGAAGCTGATCATAACACAGGTGCAGCTCAAGCCACAGATGTCTCAAGTTTTGAGGGATTGTGCAGTTGACATGCGGAAATGCAGGAATGTCCACCAGAGCTGTTGCCTGAGAAATTAATGTTAATTTCTCTACCATAAGTCGCCTGATTTAAAAAAAAAAGAAAAAAAAAGAATTTGGCAGTACGTCCAACTGGCCTCACAACCGCAGACCACGTGTAACCACGCCAGACTGGGACCTCCACACCTGGCTTCTTCACCTGTGGGATCTTCTGAGACCAGCCACCCGGACAGTTGCTGAAACTGGGGGTTTGCACAAATGGTCAAAAAAAATGTTTCAGGAAAGCTAATCTGCGTGCTTGTCATCCTCACCATGGTCTTGACCTGACTGCAGTTCGGCATCGTAATTGACTTCAGTGGGCAAATGCTCACCTTCGATGGACACTGGCATGCTGGAGAAGTGTGCTCTTCACGGTGAATCCTGTTTTCAACTGTACCGGGCAGATGGCAGACAGCGTGTATGGTGTTGTGTGGGTGAGCGTTTGCTGATGTCAACATTGCGAACAGAGTGCCCCATTGTGGCGGTGGGGTTAAGGTATGGGCAGGCATAAGCTATGGACAACAAATACAATTGCATTTTATCGATGGCAATTTGAATGCACAGATTTACCGTAATGAGATCCTGAGGCCCATTGCCGTGCTATTCGTCCGCCACCGTCCCCTCATGTTTCAGCATGATAATGCAAGACCCCATGTCCCAAGTATCTGTACACAATTCCTGGAAGCTGAAAATGTGTCAGTTCTTTCATGGCCTGCATACTCACCAGACATTGAGCATGTTTGGGATGCTCTGAATCAACACGTACAACCTCGTGTTCCAGTTCCTGCCAATATCCAGGAACTTTGCACAGCCATTGATGAGGAGTGGGACAACATTCCACTGGCCACAATCAGCAGCCTGATCAACTCAATATGAAGGAAATATGTCGTGCTGCATGAGGCAAATGGTGGTCACACCAGATACTGGGAGTTTCACAAACTGGATACTACCGTGCTCCGAGCACGGCAGGGTCGGCGTATGAGTCCGACTCAAAGTATGCGAAATGGCGCAGGGAGGGCACTTGAATGCGTACTCCGTTTGTATGCATCATTTATTTTGAAGCACGCATCGATGCAAGCTTCAAAGGAACATGACGCAACTACGTAAAAAATGACTCACATTTTCTTAGTCAAAGACTGAAGCGAGAGAAAATATACTCCGACTTCGGAATTAAATGTTGCCTATTCACATCTCATATGTTGCCTGACTACAATATTTTAGTTTGATACCTTTAATTAACAAAGCATGTTTTTATTAACTGGTTAGCTTAACTTGGCCAGAAAGAATTGTTAGTTAGCTACCCACAAATAATTGACATCTACCTTGGATAACATTGATTTTAGGTCATTGTTGCCTATTATACTATCTGGTTAGCTACATTATTACGATTAACATAAACATTTGCTTTGTGTATATCTTGTTTCGTCTATTGCAATTGTCCTGGCTAGAAGAAGGAAGGTTCAGTGAATGGGTAAGTCAATAGGCTTAGCTGGCTGGCTAGCTAGCTACCCATGAATAATTGTCATCCCATATATCTAGCTGATAATTATGAAGTAAAATGTTTGCTTTGTGTATGTCTTGTTTAGTCTCTATTGTTGCCATTGTTCTGGCTGGAAGAAGGTTCAGTGAATGGGGAGATGCAGCGTGAGGTAATACAGTAGGGAGTGCTACTCAAATATAATGTTTTATGTGTTCTCCACACTCTTGTACTCACAAGAACGTACTCAAAAGAACGTCCTCGGAGAATGCACTTGGAGCATGAGTGTGGCGCATGGTAGTATGCATATTGAGAAACACCCAATGCCTGGTTCTGATCCACTCCCCTATTCTGGTTCTGATCCACTCCCCTATTCTGGTTCTGATCCACTCCCCTATTCTGGTTCTGATCCACTCCCCTATTCTGGTTCTGATCCACTCCCCTAGCTTTTTTTTAAGGTATCTGTGACCAACAGGGTCATATCTGTATTCCCAGTCAAATTAATTTATTTCAACTGACTGATTTCCTTTATGAACTGTAACTCAGTAAATTCTTTGAAATTGTTGCATGTTGCATTTTAGTTTTGTTCAGTGTATTTCTAAACAACTCCCCTTTTGTGTTTTGAAATGTACTGCTTTTACCAAGGCCGTATGGTATGTAGGCCTATTTGAACCGTTGTTATTATTGCAGCCAGCTCCAACAGGACTTTAGAATATATAAATCAAATCCAGATTTATATTGACCTGGGCAAGGTTTCGATTGATAAATGTTTTAATGTTTCTCATTCTAGACCCAATCCTGCCTCTCTGCTCTCCATGTTCATGACCTGATATGAACTGTCCAGGTCAGCAAATATCCAATCTGAGTCTGTCGAGACTCGCTCTGTGATTGGTTGGCAGTGACAGAGCTAAGAAGCTATTGTTTGTTTTTGTTTTTTTTACCCTCGCTACACAACTCCCGAATTTTGCTACTACGACAATTTAATTGCAGGGAGCATGTTTCCCCGGCTAAGCCCATGAAAAACAATAATCTGTGTTTAATACCTTTTTCCTGCGCTGCGACAGTGAAAAGAACCACTCCTTTCAGCAGAAAAAGAGGCCTGGGCTTTGGCAGGGTATTACTGGCTCTGACTGTGGGCGGACTGTCAATAAACACACTACCTCAAATTAAATGTGGAAAAGAATATTTTGCCATTCTTTCCAGGCTTTTTGTGTTATTATTTTTTGGTTGATGCTCTTAGGCTTATAGTCACATCAGAAACAAGTACTGTACTTTTCTGATGTGGCTTGAGTATTTTCACTTAGTGCTAAAACAGACACAGTCTCTTTAATAATGATTTTCCACGGTAATCTCGGTTAACTCTGTTTTAATACCACACATGGCCTTACATGGATTTAGTTTAACATATTCAGATGAGTCCTTTTCCTCTCACCACTGTAATGGTTCGACCTTCAATGTTAACCCATATAAATAGCATTCGCTGCACTCAACTCTGCATCACACTGGCATCAACACATGTAAAGAGGGACAGAGAATAAATCTGAAAATGTGTTTACTGCTGAATACACAATGATCTGCTTTGGGTTCCACCATCCGAGGCCTGCGGGATACGACCCTTATCAGTCACACTTGCTGCAGAAATGGGAGCTGCCAAGGCGACCACGGCAGAGTATCCTGGCTCGCACCACAGATTGATCGGCTCCAACCAGAACTGTCCCTTAATTACAGTAGAGGGTGAAAGGCGACAGTGAGACCGTTTTAAATGCACACTGCCTGGCCAGTAGACATGATTTATGAATCGTTATTATTCGAGGGGGGCGACCGGAGTCTGCGTAGTGCTCCTGTTATTAATATTTTAAATATGGCTTGTTTGTTATCAGGGCAGACACAGCTGCTCCCAGTTCATCTATGCACAGAGACCTGCTTTCATGTGACCGACAATTCAAGTTGTAACCGTCAAAGCGACCTCACAACCACATTCCTTCCATGCAGTATTGTAAGCGTATATCAGACACAGCAGTACACCTTCAAAAGCAGTGACTGAAATAATATAGCTGCCTACCTCTGAGAATGACTTATTCTGTTGCTTGCGCAATCTCTCTTCTGTACTGTATATGCAAGGCCCAGACTCTGCCTCTTTGCTCTGAAACTGAAACTAGAGCCCTTATTTGTATCCACCACCCTGGATGTTAGGATTTGAATCAAATGGTGGCTAATAAACAAAGTCCGTCTTTGGAAGGAAACGCTGGACTCCAGCCTCCTCCATGTCAGTGCTGACCGCCAATGTTTTGGAGCTGCAATCTGTCTGTGGGATCATTCATTGGACAGCTACTCACCAGTGTAGATGCAACATATTGCGCCAAGCCTTTTGCTACAGGGCTGAAATTAAACCAGTGCATTTCTGCATTTAAAGGCCTTGGATATCCAATCCAATCATGGTACTGTACACGTCACTCCTGATTTTCAGGTTTGTCTGAAGTTTGTTCAGACGGTTAAACGATCCACAACTGTGGGCTACAGCATGACTTCACTACCTGCTGCTGTGTGTCACGGTTAGCCTGACCTCTGAACTCTTATCACAGTGATCTGTCTGACTGTTCTAAAAGGCTTGTTACCAGTTACTGCCCTCTCTGCCAGCCCAAATGAATTCCCAGCAGTCTCGCTAACCCCCTGACGCACCGGGAACAGCGGCTAATTGCTCAGACAATGTTTGCAGAGACGACGGGTATCGTGTCCCTTGGCAAGGTTTCAGTGCTGCATTATGCAGAGCAGTGGGAGGAGAGGGGGTAGAGGGGGACCGGCGCATCCCCTGGGGAGGTGACATGATCCCCATGGCGGGGGTGAGGGGGAGTAATTGGGACCAGCGAGTGAATAAAGACAACTTTATTACATTACAGACGGGTCAAGGCACACAGCACAGTCCTTGCCCGGCGTTCAGATAGAGCTGCCTGCTCACGCTCCGTGTACACACACACACACACACACACACACACACACTGGGTTGTTTATCGGTTTATCTGCCCCTCTCTGTGATTAACACTGATCGCCACGCCGACGGCTCGAAACAGATTTCCGGCAGCTGTCATGCTTATGTCCCCTTTATCACTCTAATTTGGGGGGTAGGGGGGGAAAATGGCAGGAAAACATACTGTCCCCTATTACCCCCCTGTTTTGTTCTGGTCAGGCCTAGTATAACCAGTTGAATCCTAATGACCTTGTTATTTTGATCCAACGCAGAGGCGATGGATTCTATTTGTTTCCCCATCTGTCTCATCAATTTGTACCTGAGGCTGAGTACTTCATACAGCGGGTGCTGTTACAAGAAGCCACAGTGGAAGTAGAGTACGTGACTTGACTTAAGCAAGTTCCTTCATAGTTTTAGCTCAAACTTTAGTTCCAGCATGGTTTAAATAGGGTAGGCTAGCTTGATGGCTTAAAGAGGAACTGTTACCTAACCAATGTCATTGTTTACACATGTATATAAAGACATGTTTGTTTAAAAGCTTTGTGCTTAATTGTTACGTGGAGGTTAGCATAGCAAGGTTACGGATTGCCCTTGTTCATCCCTATGGCCTGGTTCTGATTGTTACCCTCGGCTCATTGAGGTGATTGGTTGGAGCCGGGCTGCGGTGCATGATGGGCACATGCTCCAGTGCCCCCATTGTGCCTCACTGCATGGCAAAGCTGGATCCAGAGCAAGGCCCCCTTTTGGTGATGTCATCACCACAGGCTGCCTTACCTACCGAGGCATGATTAGATATCCAGCCAACAAGGCTCAGATCATCTCATGGGTCATCATGGCCTTCATCCCAAAATTCATCTGAAGACAGGTCTTAGGACTGGTCAACAACGTGGCTCATCCGTTCACTCAACTCAATTGGATTGTTGTTTAATTGAAGGGAGAAGAGATTGATTGACTCAATTAAGGAATCGGTGAGCTCGTTTGCAGAAGCGCCGATCTGTGTTTTTGAACAGACTGAGGACGGCCAGGTTTTGAATGTTTCCTTTGAAGACGCGCTGCCAGACCATCCGACTGAGGTTTCTTTGATGAGCCTCTGTCAGTTTCTGGAACCAGGCATCTCGTTTGGCAGCTGAACAACCGAGTATCATTTATAAAAAAATGGAGCATCGCTACACTGGATGCTTCTGAACCGGCGGGTTAATTTCCATGTTAGAGGCTTATCGGTGTTGGCCACATGAGTGAGAGCAGCCAATCATGTCAGGCCTTTGAACACGACCCCTCCGCCAGTCAGTCAGTCACTGGGGGGTGGGGGTGTGTGTCTAGCTTATTTCACACTGCTGCCATGGGGACCGACTGTGATTACAAAGCCACCTATCAGTGCACACATGGCCGTAATTAAAACCTAGCCCACTAATTCCACGCAAACAAACACAGATAATGCCTACGAGGACCCAACCGGGACCATCTCTCCTCCCTCCCTGCCCTCCCCTTGTCGCGCATCACTGCATATCGTGTACAAGTTCATTATGACACTCTTTCTCTCTTGGCTGCCAGTTGCAAACTGTGCCGCTGTGGCAGACACATTTTTGTCAAAGTCAGGAAGTCTCTCTCTCTCTCACACATACATTGGCCTTCCACTTTTTTTGTGTACTTTCCAAAGGCTTTTTGAGTTTGTGTTGTACGACAGGCTCTCAGACTAGACCTCTATGTCAACGCTTTAGACAAATCCTAAACACACATACACACACACACACACACACCACCACCCCAACCCTCCCCTCACGAATAAACTACAGAGCCCTCTTCTACACAATTGCACTGAGCAGCCAATGTCCCATCAGCTGCTGGTCCCAGCCCCTCACCCCGACAGGAAACCTCTCTCTGTCAGCATAGGTCCTGTAATGTGGGATTGGGGTGGGTCTGTCTTGATTTGATCTGGACTTTGAGGTTGGGCTGTGTCAGCGAAAAGGGGAGTGGGCACGGAGTGCAAGAGATGAGCGGCAGTGGGCTAGGGGTAGATGTTCACGTTCTGTAACCCTTGCGATGCAATCACATGGCCTGATGAATTATTTTATTTTGGCCAGTAGTGAGATTGGTATGTGAATACGGTGATTCATTTCTGTCACACCAGGGAAAGGAAGAGGTGTTCTTCCTTTTAGGGTTCAGTATTTTTCAAAAGGGAAATTCCAATAGAATGTTCTCTATCATTGACCGACTAGAACAGAGGCAGCGCAATCCTGACTCCCATCCTAACTCCACAAGCATGGTAATGTGTCTGTGGTCTGGCTGGCAGAGAGGACGAGGCCGTCCTTTCCCTTAGCGCACACCTTTCCCCCATGTCTGTTTACGCTACTGATCCAGACCGGCTATCTCTCATTCTGCTGCCGTCTGAGATTGACAGGCAGTGTCACCTTTTAAACATTGAAGATCCACTTCCTAGGATGTTAAGGCACAATTGTAATGGAATCTATCGTAAGATTTCTGACGTGTTGTAGAAAGTCAGTGGTTATGCATATTTCTGTCCCACTTTCTAAAAATGTCATTCTTATGTGGAAGAGCAATTATTATTTTTTGTCTTAAAATGTTTTATATTTTAAAATTCTGTCACCTGGGGAACAAAAAAGAAGTTCAATCTGAAACAAGACCTGGTAATTAAATGAACTCTCCAGTCTACTTCAGTTTGTCCCTCCATGTACCCTGTCGTGTTATTGGGGATTGTCCCTCCATGTACCCTCTCTTGTTATTGGGGATTGTCCCTCCATGTACCCTGTCTTGTTATTGGGGATTGTCCCTCCATGTACCCTGTCTTGTTATTGGGGATTGTCCCTCCATGTACCCTGTCTTGTTATTGGGGATTGTCCCTCCATGTACCCTGTCTTGTTATTGGGGATTGTCCTCTGTACCCTGTCTTGTTATTGGGGATTGTTCCTCCATGTACCCTGTCTTGTTATTGGGGATTGTCCTCTGTACCCTGTCTTGTTATTGGGGATTGTCCCTCCATGTACCCTGTCGTGTTATTGGGGATTGTCCTCTGTACCCTGTCTTGTTATTGGGGATTGTCCCTCCATGTACCCTGTCTTGTTATTGGGGATTGTCCCTCCATGTACCCTGTCTTGTTATTGGGGATTGTCCCTCCATGTACCCTGTCTTGTTATTGGGGATTGTCCCTCCATGTACCCTGTTTTGTTATTGGGGATTGTCCTCTGTACCCTGTCTTGTTATTGGGGATTGTCCCTCCATGTACCCTGTCTTGTTATTGGGGATTGTCCCTCCATGTACCCTCTCTTGTTATTGGGGATTGTCCCTCCATGTACCCTGTCGTGTTATTGGGGATTGTCCTCTGTACCCTGTCTTGTTATTGGGGATTGTCCCTCCATTTACCCTGTCTTGTTATTGGGAATTGTCCCTCCATGTACCCTCTCTTGTTATTGGGGATTGTCCTCTGTACCCTGTCTTGTTATTGGGGATTGTCCCTCCATGTACCCTGTCTTGTTATTGGGGATTGTCCTCTGTACTCTGTCTTGTTATTGGGGATTGTCCCTCCATGTACCCTGTCTTGTTATTGGGGATTGTCCCTCTGTGTACCCTGTCTTGTTATTGGGGATTGTCCCTCCATGTACCCTGTCTCGTTATTGGGGATTGTCCCTCCATGTACCCTCTCTTGTTATTGGGGATTGTCCTCTGTACCCTGTCTCGTTATTGGGGATTGTCCCTCCATGTACCCTGTCTTGTTATTGGGGATTGTCCCTCCATGTACCCTCTCTTGTTATTGGGGATTGTCCTCTGTACCCTGTCTTGTTATTGGGGATTGTCCCTCCATGTACCCTCTCTTGTTATTGGGGATTGTCCCTCCATGTACCCTGTCTTGTTATTGGGGATTGTCCCTCCATGTACCCTGTCTTGTTATTGGGGATTGTCCCTCCATGTACCCTCTCTTGTTATTGGGGATTGTCCCTCTGTACCCTGTCTTGTTATTGGGGATTGTCCCTCCATGTACCCTCTCTTGTTATTGGGGATTGTCCCTCCATGTACCCTCTCTTGTTATTGGGGATTGTCCCTCCATGTACCCTGTCTTGTTATTGGGGATTGTCCCTCCATGTACCCTGTCTTGTTATTGGGGATTGTCCCTCCATGTACCCTGTCTTGTTATTGGGGATTGTGAGCAGCATTATATTTGTCTGATTTTCCAGTTTGTGAGTCCAGTCGAGCCACTGTCGGCTGGTTAAATGGAGCTTGCTAGCAGTAGGGCTGTTCGATTTCGATGGCTGGCCCTGCCGCAAAGAGAATTATGGCCTGAAATAACGAGGACTGGAGGAGAATGAAACTCTCTGAATCAGGTGATGCTGGACTATCTCCTCTCTGTATTAATTAAAATATCAATTTATGCCCTGTATCAATTTATGGCTTATTTCTCTGCTATCTCTGTCACCTTGGCTTCATAACCAGAGCCACACCAGCCCAGTAGCTTGTGGAGCGAGTCTCATTTTCGGGACGGTGTAATTTCCAAGTGGACATCTCTGCTTGAGATGGCGCCTCCTTAAATTGGACGGGCCGGTGATGGGGGTAAAGGAGTGAGGCGCTTCACGGTGGCACAGGGGTGTGCCGCCCGCCATTGCCTCTGCTTTGGAACATGATTTGTTGCAGGGTCACGTCCCATAAACCTGTGCTCCCCACAGTCACAGTCAGAAACAGTGTCTAGCGACAGAGAAGGAACTAGCTACAGCCGCAGCCCGAGGTTAGTGTTTTACAAATTGAAAAAAGTCCCAGTAAATCACTCTACTTTTTACCCCCTCCCCGGAGCCTTCAGCACATCACAGCCTTGGCTCCTTTAATAGTGGTTTGAGACTGTGTTAGTATGCACGTCTGCATCAGCTTGTGTCTATGAGTATTGGCACTGGTAGACTGTAGTACAATATGAAGGGACTCCCTGAAAACACTTTTCGTAGCAGGTTAGGAGAGCATTTCAGCTACCCTAACCTTCCTAAGCATAACCTAATTCTCATAACCTGCTGAGAAAAGTCACCAATATGACCTCGAAAATTAAAAATGACCCCATTTCCTGGGATCTACTTCCTTTCGTCACTTCTCTTAAACCAGGAAAGTCTACCTGACGGGGTTCTGAGGAGGAGAGCTCGAGTGAGTGAAGTGATTTTGTTTTAATGGTAATAAGTGTACTCAGTGAAAGTAGTCCCTTTCATCGTAGCACTACGGTAATGAGACGCAGCCTCAGACGTCTCCTGCACTCCGTATGGCCTCCGGGAATCACAGATGGAGAGTCCCAGGTACCGGGATACAATTATCAGCCATTATCTTCAGTTTAGCAATTTAATAAGGCAATGACTGATCGAAGACGGGCACTTGAAAGCGAGTACTGACGGAGGGGGGGGGGGGTACTTCAACTCATTTCTTTTGTCAAAAGGAGGGACCGTTCTGTGACTGTCCCGCAGCCGTGGAAAAACAGCTCATTATTTCCTGGCTAAATTGAACAAATCAAAGAATTCCCAAATGATGAAAGAAACAGGGCTTCCATTTATCTTCAACTCTAAAACACCCCCACCACCCCTCCATCCCTCCCACCTGGATGCTTAGGCATCAGGATCAGGTGTGTGTGCCTGTGTGTGTGCATGTATGTTTGTTGGAGAGGCTAGGGGGCAAGAGGAGGAATGTGTCAAATCAAGCTTCTCTGAAGCTCAGGAAGACGACCGCAGGAGTGATCCACTTACCCTGTCATAGTAGTTGGATAGGAAACGAGAGACGAGGACCGGCCGTACAGGAAAGACGCCCGGAATCAAATCAACTGTTAACTGAGATTTCCACCAGGGGAAGTGTGGAATAAGCGTAGTGAGTTTGGGAATGTGGTACTGAGCCCAGTGTGTGTGCTTTAGCTCTGTGCTACCTGAGAGCAGCAAGAGGTGAGAAATACCACCTTTCACACCATGAAGGAGGAAAGGAAATAGCTTTGGGTGCCATGTTGGACAAAGTCAACTTTATAATAATTTCCATAATCAGTGGGCTTCTACATGAAGCCCTATCAATAAAAAGGGCACAACCTTCATGCATTATTCACCTACTGATAATCTGAATCATGAAATTACGACACGTGAGATCAATGTGATGTAGAATTATTGATTCTACCTATGTATAACACAATCAAACTTTGACAACTGTGTAATTCACACCATCAGCTGCAAGTTTCAAACACACAGCCTCAAGCCAAGACAACTGAGGTGCTAAAGGAAAGACACTTACTCCTCTTCTCGTTTATTCTCTTCGGAATTAATCCATAAATAGTCGACTGGTTTGACTTGATGCTGTTGTTCCCTCAAGCGAAGGCTGCATACCTCTTATAGATCACAAAGATACAGGCTCTTTGCTATCACAAAGACCTCCCACATATCTGCAAATATCCCCTCTGTACCATGGCAGAGGAGGGAAGGGGTGAACATCGAGGCCCACGCAATAGAGCACTTACGATGCAAATGCATATCTGATCAGAACACAATTGACTTTTCTGTGTCAGTCTTCCAAACCCCTATGCCCCCCTTGTTATTTTGACTAGAACTACAGTATCTGTTGGTTTCTAAGGAAACAGATGGTAAACATGGCAGAAACATTGGAGGGGGAGCGTTCACACAATCCACGAAAGCTGTTGACGTGTTGTGAGACTTTATTAGTTTCTAATGTGTGTGAGACAAGCAACCACCAGGGTTACTGGAGACCTGGGTAAAGAGACTCACACCATTTTAAAAGACCAGCCTTGACGAACTTGAGAAGAAACGACCTGTACACAATGGACTCTGATTAACAACTACTGGTCAATGGAGCTAATGTGTGTCATTTGTCACCTTGACTTAGTCACTGACTTGGCAGTGCAGGTGCCACATTGTTTTTGCTGCAACTTAAGTCGTTGGGTGTTGTTTGTGGTGACTAATTACTTTTGTGTCAAAGGCTGAATCCTTAGAGACTATAGCCAACATACAGACTTGAGATGGGGATTCAGAGAAGTCTTGTTATGTTTTGATAATACACAGCAATCAGTGGGATCTTGTTGAGGATTTAGGCTTTTCTGTCAAGTCTCCACTTTTTGACTTTTTTCATTTTTTTTCCTTTGTTCTCCGTCGGGGTTGATTTGACATTGTGGCTCGAAAGTGCATGCTCAGCACAGACTCTCTGGGAGTGGGTTCTCAGCTAAGACTCTGGCTAACCTCAAGGTGCAGAGCACCTGCTGAAACTCCTCCTCGTTAAAATGTGGAAGGGATTAGAGGCACAAATCCTGGAGTGGCGAGAGAGCTCGCCGCCACGGCCTCCACATCGCCCATTTGGAAAACGTTGTTTGTTCGCCACGCTCTGAGCGACCTCTGAGTGAATCATATTAGCGGACGGAGTTGAGTGCTCGAGGTGGACGGAGGAGAGGAGGGTTTGGGAGGGCTGGGTGGAGGGAGAACAGGAGGTGTGAAGAGTCTTTCTCTCCGGATGAAATCGAACCACAGTAATGATCTACAAGTTCAGGACCTGACAGCGTTTGGCCATAATGAGGGCCGCAGTAATTCCGACAAATTACATCCAGCATGCCGCACTGGGCGGCCGGCCCCTCCGTCGTTTACTGAAAAAAGCTCATTGAAAAAATATAATACCTCCAACCTCTGCTCTTTTGATTAGCACTCACTCTAGACTCCCGGTGAGCTAAATGAGTTGATACCGGGGATGCAGTATTTAGTGGAATAGATGAAGCCATTTAGACATGGTTAAAAGGTAAAGGCTTCCAGCAGGAAATGGAGACATTTGGGCCGGTCGGGCTGGTGATTATGAAATACGGGGAAGGCAAGTTATGGACAGTCTTCCATACTTTGACTGCGCAATTAGAAACGATACCATCGTCTAAGTGAATGGATTAGTTTTGGCTCCTCCAGTTTGTGGGATACAATGAAATATGATAATGCCATTATTCCCTTACACATCCTCAAGGTTTAGGCCTATTTTCTATCAAGCTCCAAGTGTTTGGGGAATAACAAACATCCTCCCTGTACTACACCACAATAGTTTAAATCAAATGGAATTGTATTTGTCACATGCTCAGAAACAACAGGTGTAGACTAACAGGGAAATGCTTACTTATAGGCCCTTCCCAACAATGCAGAGAAAATAATAGAAAAATAATAACACAAGGAATGAATACATAATGAGTAACTAACTTTGATATACACGGAATAGCAGTACTGAGTTCATGTGCAGGGGTACGAGGTATTTGAGGTAGATATCTACATTTACAGTGTATTCGGAAAGTATTCAGACCCCTTAACTTTTCCCCACATTTAGTTACGTTACAGCCTTATTCTAAAATATATTAAAATGTGTGTAGGTTGATGAGGAAAAAACATAATTTAATACATTTTAGATTAAGGCTGTAACAAAGTGGAAAATGTCAAGGGGTCTGAATACTTTCCGAACGCACTGTAGGTAGGGATAAAGTGACTAGGCAACAGGATAGGTAATACATATCAGTTTAAGATACATTTCACAAAAATATCATCTGAAATATGTTTGCTCTAATGCTCAGAGGCTCCAGATCCATAAATGAGCCAAATAATCAATTGTTCATGCAACACAGTCTGTACCACATTGATTAGTGTCTTCTTCTGCTGTGAGACACTGAATCTTCTTTGATTGTTTTGCAAGTTAGGTTTCAGAGAGTATAAGTAGTTGCACCTAGAAGGATCCACGACTGCACTGAGACAATGTCCTTGTGCCACTGGCATTTGACATGATTATTGTTTATATCCCCCTTTTACCATAGTCTTGTGTTATCAGGGCCCCATTGAAACCAACTTCCTTTTCCTTTACAGCAGACACATGAAGGAAATCTGTGAGACAACATCTGGGAGCGATTGTGTACGATCAATGCAGCGCTCTCCATCATACTTCCTTCTGTCGACCAAAGCCTCTTTTCAAAAGGCTTCGCTATCCTTAGTCACTGTGTGATTGTGTTCATTAGATGGGGTTGTAGGCTCACATAGGCAGCGGAGTCACTCACTAGCCATCTCAAGGTCCTCTTCCCTATTAAAAGTGCTAATGTAGTCCAAAGGAGCTGCCCGTGCTCGTTATGTAAATGGTGTTTCAGGAAGAACCGAAAGAAACGTTTACAAAGTGTTTAGTTACGGGAAAATAGCAGGTGGATGACTTTCTATGTCACAAATAGTCTAAGCCTGGCTGCAAAGGATAGCGGCTGTAGACCTGGCACATTAAGGGAGAGGTTGGCACCTGTGAGGTTGGATGTTTGGTGGTGCCAGTGGCAGGCTCCTTACCTAGCCAACGCCACAGGTGCGGCCCTGAAGTCATGGACACCTGCCAGTCTGGGGAGCCAACCTTCACCATAGTTCCACAGGGCCTCTCTCTTAAGAAGGAGTGAGAGAAGGGAGGATGCTGCCTAATCATCTGGCTTGGAGCTGCTGGGTCTCCTTTTCACTGTGTTGGTTACTTCATGAACTTAAGCAGGTAGTTTCGCATGCTCATTTTGTATTGCTGTTGAGTGTGTCTCCAATTACCTTAACAATTGTAGAAAGGCCCTTGTTATACATTTCCTGCTAAAGTAATATATATATATTTTTTAACAGTTTCATTGAACCCATTTAAGAGCAAGGCAAATAATGTTATTGCCGTGTTCCTAATTGCATTTTTAAAATGCATGTTGTGCTGGAACGGTTATTACATTCAATAAGGGTTGGACAGTTTTGTCTATCCTTTCGTTCAGCAGGAATAGCTCATGGACGGGATGATTCCATACTAAGTTTCTACATGCATCATTGTTGCTCCCTATTTCCGGTGACCTCCTGGTAAAGGTCATTAGGATCGTGAAGTTCAAGTCAACTTTTCTTCATGAGGGCCTTTCATTGGGAAATGTCCGCGTTCCTTGAAAGTATTTACACTGGGGTTCGTATTGAAATGAGGAGCCATTTCAATACGAACCATTTGAGGAGACATTTCAACCCCCCCCCCCATCTGCCACACTCTCTGGCTATTCATCACCGGGTCTTACACATATCCCATTTCCAATAAGCCCAACTTCAATTTACAAAGTACTTTGCATGTGAAGGTTAATCAATAAGTGGAGAGACAGCACATCCTTGTTACAAGAGCAGCACCTGCTTCTGCTGCTTAGCCCCAGCCTCAATCATTCATTAGTCTGCACAGCAAAAGAGAACAACTTATCTGATTCTAAACAAATATGCTCATCAACGGAATCCCATGGGGAATGAACTGTGTGTGTGTGTGTGTGTGTGTGTGTGTGTGTGTGTGCGCAGGCGTGCATGAGTGCATGCAAGGTTATAGCAGCGTTTGTTTGCCATGGCAGAGTATCATTTGAAAACATGAATTGTTATTGATTTGTGTACTTCTAAAAGTCAGTGAAGTGTAGAGATTACAGTTGTGTGTTATAATAGATAATGTAGACCTTGAATCAGTCTGCCTTATAGGACGTGGGCCTTTCATACCTAGACATCTGGCTGAAGGGTGGCTGGTATGCTCAGATTTGTTTCGGCAAGTCATCACGGCAGACATTGCTTTGTCAAGTAGTGACGCTAGAGTTGATTCGAAATGATGTTTTGAATCCTTTCAGTGACGTTTATTTTCTAGGTGCTCATCTAGATGTATTTTCCAGCGTACTCTGGATCATACTTTAAAATGTCGATGGAAAAAAGAAAAACGCCGTAGAAAGTTTGCTCTCCCTCAGCTCCTAAAGTTGAAAGATAGAATGTGACAGCTAAACAACTGTCTCCAAGTCCCAACATCCCTCTCTGTATTAGAATAAACTCTACTCCCAGTCCCCGCCCCACTTTTTTATGCAATTGCATGGCGCCTCCAATAACAGCGCACGGCCAAACGATAATGATTAAAATACACATTTTCTAATCCTTTTCCCAGTCGAAGGGCATTGATCCATGCTCTAAGTGAGAAATGATGTCTCCTCCCATGTAGAAAAATCTCATTACCAGTCTTGCTGGCTCGCGAGGAGCTGTTTACATGCCTTAACAATTCTGCTGGAGTGGAACCAACAAGACAATTGCACTGACAATATTGTCTCCTCGCACCTCTCCCCCGCTGCCTTAGACCCCCCCTGCACTGATTCACTCTCTCACGTTTCATCTCTTAAATTGTGCTGAAATATTTAAGTGCTCGGGTGAATGTGGCTTGATGGCTAACGGCGCTCACTCTCCACTCTTTTTTTGGTGCATAATGCCTCTTTTAAACATGTGCTGGAACAGTGCTTGTTCCATTTAACCTGAAATGAAGGCCACTATTCCACTTGTTCCTATGCCTTCTTTCCACCGAGAAGGCCCTATTGCACTTAGCCCAAAATCAATTCAGCAGAGAAATTCATTGTTGAGAATTCATCCCTCAGAGAGGAGGGAGGGAGAGGGAGGGAAAAAAGTTGTTCTCTCCTTTTGTTGCATGTCATCCCACCAGAAAATGATTGATGCATGATCATTTGTGGGCCTAGGAAAAATTGGATTCAGGCAATCTGTGTTTGACCATTTTAAAATGCATGAGTCATTCTTCTCTCTCCCATGTCAAAAGCTCAATGAGGAAAAATAGAGTACATGAACATCATCAATTGACAAGGTCGATATCCGCTCATAATGGGAGCTGGAAATGGCAAACTTTTTTATTCATTTTTTTTGTATTTTATTCATTTTCTTTTCTTTTTTCTTTCCTCTCCGGTCTCTCCTCTCCTTCTCCTCTCTCTCCTTTCTCTCCTCTCTCTCCTTCCACTCCTCTGTTTCTCTCAATCCATTAACTTTCTGACCCTAATGTGCCTCTAATATAGTTAGTAAATTACGCAGTGTAAGCAGAGCCTTCATTGCGTGGTCACATTAAGTAAAAGGTGGAGAGGGATACGTTAAATAACTGCTAAGCTATGGAGATGGAGAAAATCTAGGCTAGCTAATGGGGTTTTTCACCACTGGTATGAGTTGCAAGGGTCATGTGTCTCACAGCTGTGTGAGGTGTATTTAAATTCAAAGTGAGACTCGCTGTGTGAATTCCTGCATTAATGCTTTTTTCTATTTATGTCATGTTTTCAAAACTCAGAAGAAACTGAAACGTGTGGTCTTGGCTTTTAGCGCTTAGGTTCCCAACTTAACTGGTTCAGTTTGATCCTCTCGACCTTAGTGTAAATAGTATGCTCATTTTTCTGTCAGGTGACATGGTGAGGATACCGATATAATGTAATGGACAGGTGTTCAAGTAGTGCACCTACAAGAGATTCCTCCCTCTTACCATGCTGGTGATTTCACCCTTGGCGAACACTCAGAAGCCAAGAGCCCAAGGTCTCTACCTGCTGCGGTGTATCTCATGATAAATAAGACCCGTCTCTCCGGCAGCCCTTGAGCGCCAAGGGTAAACTCAGCTGCGTCGGTTAGCGAGTGTCATCCTCGAGTGCAACACCACAAATGATGCCAGCAGAGGTGCTGATTTGGTGACAGAATACTTGTAGCAGACAAATCGACAACAGATTGCCTCCTTTATTTTCAAGGGTAAAAAAAAATGTTTTCTTAGTCTAATGGGGGGACAGGAACAGAACATGCCAGGTGTGTAATGTTCTTCCCAAGCCAAGTCCATTAGTTAGAATGCAGGCGTAATTGCCTTTTCAGAAAGCCAAGGTTTTTTCACATTTCTTACATGTTTGGTGCCACTAAAGGCTCTCAAGTGTATCGGAGAGCTTAGCAACTGGATTCAGGTCCAGACCACCTTGCACTAGAGGAGGCTGATACCTGCTATCATAACTACAGTGGTTGCTCCACTAAAAGTTTTGTGATTGTGCTGCGGGACTTAGAGGTAATTTGTGGTTTAGTATGGTACCCTGCATCACCACTTCATTGCTCCAGACCAGCGCAAGGGGGAGTTACAGCACTGATTATGCTTTTGGGTCCTACTGTGTCTCTATCTGACAATGAATGGGCGACATAAACCTAAATAGTAACTGATAATTGTGCACAACGTCAGTCTTACTTACTAAAACTGTTACGCTAAGTTTTTTATTATTTTGCTCTTACTGTAGTACTGTAGGCCACTCCCGACCAGTCACATTGTACAGCGCTTGAGTGGTGCAACGGTCTAAGACACTGCATAACAGTACAAGCTGTGTTGCTACAGATGCTAGTTCAATACCCTTGCCGGCCTCGACTGGGAGACCCATGAGATGACTGTAGGTTTTTGGTTTCTCTCCATCTAAAACCAGAAATAAATCATTATAAATAACAACCTTGCTTTATTTTAAAATGAATGACGGTGTCTCACCCCATGTTCAATAATGTCCTTTTTCTCGCTCATTTTACATTATTTGAAAACAAAATCCTCTTCAAAATATATATTTTTTAAACACCCCTTGGATATTCTCACAGATATATTATTAACCCTGTTATTAGCAGGACAATATATATCGGTCATGGCTCCCGAGTGGCACACAATGGGATAGCCTTGCAGTTCTCCAGCTGTATCCACTGAAAGTGCACGAGGTTCACGGCACGAGGGCAGAGGGCACAGGATGGGCCGATGAGCTGCACACAGAAGAAGGATCTAGCCCATGGGGAAGGGAGGGGGGATGGACCCCCACCCCGCCACACTGGGTAGCACAGAGCAACACTTTAAGGGGCATTGCACTAATAATGGCGCTGACTAGGGAAACGTTCCCGTTGTTCTTACTGACAGTCTGCATGTTTAAACTAAAACAATGTAACTAGTAATGGCATCTTTATGCTTTCCTAAATAAAATAATAATAAAAATACTCTTTCAAAATGCCAATGTTTATTTAGTTATGGATCCATATCGAATTACTATGGGAATAAATATCACAGAATTACAGGAACAATGTTGTCTAATGAAGGTAAACAAATTGTTGCTTACTGGAAAATATTATTTCAAACACACACGGTTACGTTGTACAGCGCCATTATGGCTATTAGCAGGTAGCTGGACAATAGACTTACAATGGGGCAAAAAAGTATTTAGTCAGCCACCAATTGTGCAAGTTCTTCCACTTAAAAAGATGAGAGAGGCCTGTAATTTTCATCATAGGTACACATCAACTATGACAGACAAAATGAGAAAAAAAATCCAGAAAATCACATTGTAGGATTTTTAATCACACACACACACACACACACACACACACACACACACACACACACACACACACACAAACTGTCTGAAATTAAAATGGCGTAACAGTGCCTCCTTGTCTCGTCTGTATCTTTTGCTCCTGGAATATGACAGCTCTGAAAATAAAAGGTGAAGAATCCCTTGAAAGTGCTCTGGTGTTTCTAGTAGTTGTCTCAATGCAAGTAGAGAGTAGGCCTCCACTTATAAAAGGTTTCCCTCTCTCTCAAATGTACATAGCGAGTTGGAAAGAAAGGTTCTTCTGATCACGGCAAAATGAGTTATTCTAGTGACAGGCATATAGACCTGTTGTCTCAATGCCAACGTGCAGCTGAATGCTATGCTCTGAGGCACATTAGAGAGGACTCGTTTATTAAAAGGCCTAGTTTAGATATCATGTGAAGGATGGAGTTAACTTCTAACCAATGAGTCATGAAAGACACACTCCCTTGTGGAAGCAGCATTTTTCTGATAAGGCTGCCCAAGAAAATAGTGCTCTGCAACACTGTCTCCTAGACTGTTTCTATAATGAACAAAAATATTATCGCAGCATGTGAAGTGTTGGTCCCATGTTTCATGAGCTGAAATAAAGATGCCAGAAAAATATGCACAAAGAGATTATTTCTCTCAAATTTTGGAATATGAAATTCATTGAGAGAAATGGCTGATGCCGGGGACTTGTGCTCTGTCTGGAGCTTGGTCGTGATCATCGCCAGATGTACTGGTATCTGTGTAGGGACAGAGAGGGGTCATCTGAGCTTTGGAGGTTGATAGTATAACATGAGGTTGGGAACAGATTTGGTTGTGTTTTGGGTGTGTCTGTCACACTTCTCTGTGTCAAGTAAAAGCAACATGGAAGATATGAGCCACCTCGGGAGGAGGAACCGTCAGCTGAACTGTTTTACAATGGTATTTTGGTGAGCACTGAGGACTTGTACCCATGAAATGAATAAACAGCTGTTGTTACAAACTATGAGCCCAGTTGTTTTAAAGACTCTTAATGCAACCACTGTGTCAGATTTCAAAAAAGCTTCACGGAAAAAGCAAACCATGCAATAATCTAAGTACGGCGCTCAGACACAAAAACATGCCATGCAGATACCCGCCATGTTGTGGAGTCGGTAAAAGTCAGATATAGCGTTAGAAATATTCACTTTGATGATCTTCATCAGAATGCACTCCCAGGAATCCCAGTTCCACAGTAAATATTTGTTTTTGTTCGATAAAGTCCATTTATGTCCAAATACCTCCTTTTGTTAGCGCGTTTGGTAAACAAATCCAAACTCACGAGGCGCGGGCAAGTTCAGACGAAAAGTTTTTTTTAAATTATATTACAGTTCGTAGAAACATGTCAAATGATATATAGAATCAATCTTTAGGACGTTTTTAACATAAATCTTCAATAATGTTCCAACCGGAGAATTGCTTTTGTCTTTAGAATGGCAATGGAACGCAGGTCACTCACGTGCGCGCACGTGATTAGCTCATGCCACTATGGCAGACCTCTGGTTGAATCAGCTCTCATTCGTACCCACTTCACAGTAGAAGCCTCAAACAACGTTCTAAAGACTGTTGACATCTAGAGGAAGCCTTAGGAAGTGCAATATGACCCCTTAGACACTGTATATTCGATAGGCAATGAGTTGGAAAAACTACAAACCTCAGGTTTTCGCCTGCCATCTGTTATACTCAGACATCAATCAAACAGTTTTAGAAACTTCAGAGTTTTCTATCCAATACTACTAATAATATGCATATATAGCTTCTGGGCCTGAGTAGCAGGAAGTTTACTCTGGGCACGCTTTTCATCCAAATGTGAAAATGCTGCCCCCTATCCCAAACAGGTTAAACAGAGTGGGAGAACCACCAATTCTAAAAAGGATTACCGCACCAGACTAAAGTTCCTATCACCCTTAAACACAATCCCGGAGACTGTTTGGGCTCCTTGACACAATGCCATTATTATTACGAGTGATCAAATGACCCCCCTCGATGCCGCAGGCCAGAGGCGATCAACAATGGAGTTGCCTGGGGAATGAGAGGGCAGGGTGGGTGCTCTACGTTTTTAATCTGAATTATGTGGGAAAGGGCACACTTTAATGCACAAGACTGGACATGTCACTGGAGGGGAGCCTCTGTCTTATTAATACTACAGGGACAGAGAGGTTAAATCATTGGATTGTAGTTTTCTGTCTAATTATATAGAGGAAGTGAGTCCGTGCATGTGCCAACCTACAGTACTGATGACACTGTCGCTAGGGACTGACTCACCTTGGATGACTGATTATTCCTCCTGTAGTACAAGTTGGAGCTACAACTGCAGTACAACTTGTGGACAGCAGTACATCTGCTTGTTAGCACTAACTCTGGTTGCATGTATAGAGCTCTTGAACATCTCTCTTGTTCACCACCTGAGTAGATGGCTCTTGTTGAAAATAATTTGACCTTCTAGGTTGAAGGCCGCGGATCCTTCAGAGTATTGCAAACAGCATAGAGAGGTTTCATGTTTAAAACCACAGCTCTGTTTACAGTGAACTAAATACACCTAAATGAGGGTTTGTTCCAACGTAGTACACCAATCATCGAGAAAACACGACCGGCCTTGAATAACGTCAGAGATCCATTCAATGCAAACTCTTCTCGTTTCGCCAACCCTTTCACTGTCTAAGCTACTGCCTTGGTAATTAAAATGAGAAAATTGGAGAGCTTTTTCAATAACGGCCCTCAACCCAAAAAGCGGTGTGTGTCAAGGGCGCCCATCGGTCCCTACTGGATTTGTCCCCTGTGTACCCTAGACTACCTCCAGACTGTATCGATTCCTCCCACTCATCCTCCCGCTCTGCACTCTAGGCCCGGAAGGCCAACGCCTGAGCACAGATGTACTAATGAGAGGGTTGCCGATGAGACGCTGCAGCCCCATGGGCTGAGCACTTCAACGTTGCCATGGCACAGCGCATTCTCCAGGTTTTAATGGAAGTGGGGATTGAAGGCCAGGGACGAAGTGACCTCTTCCCCGTTCTCTTCTCCACTCAGGGTCCCCCCCCCTCCATCCTTCACTATCCCCATCATCTAGGCTTTTAGTGCATGACGGGGGACGTTAGAGACTGAGTCCTCAGTAGGGAAAAGCAGGTTTCTGAAAAAGCTAGAAATGGAGCTGTATACATTAGTGACACTTGAGACTTTTTTAGATTTTCCACAGTGCTGTTTGGGCATACTACACTTAGTAAGGAGAACTTATTTGAGAATTCTAATTCATTGTTGGCGGGCCGTACATTCAACACTATGTATGCCCCTATGTAAATATTAGTTTTTTTTTATGTCACTCTTATTTTAGAAAAACGCTACAGGCATACATGCAGTACAGTACTTTAGAGCGAAATATAAACTTGCGCCTCGGCTCCAGAATACCAGTCTGTGTAGATAATGAACACCTCGTACAGGAGCCAGAACAACGGCCAAGGGCTTTTTGCAGTGAAACAAACTCCACGCTCCACTTTTTGCCCATTAAAAAAAAAAGTGTTGAAAAGGCTCTTTTTAAATGAGCTGAGAGTGCGCCGGGCCCTTTCAAGGCTCTGTCCACAGAGGACCCAGAGTCAATAGTCAGGATGGGTTGCCAGGATGGGCGAGGTTCTCTTAATGTCACATCAGGGTTATTTATTAACTGTTCTACTGATTGAGGCAGACATCATCTCTTCACGCCTGTTTCCTTTTGTGTTGTGGTCTTGTAATAAACTGTCTGTAGTTAACAGTTCACACCTTTGTGCTCTTGGATTGAAACTGTATTCACTTATTAGCCATGATTTAGTCTTGTCATAATGCCAAGCCGTCCTTTGTCATCAACTTAAGTGGTAGACTTGGATACGGTTATAAAAATACAGTATGTGCCGTGTTCGCTGTTTCCTGTTTCTGAATCCAGCAGGTCAAGTTATCTTCTACAAACACGTAGCCTGCTGATTATGCCACGTTGAAAGCAGCACCTATTGTTCTGTACCTACCACCGGCTGTCAAATATGTGTTTGTTCATGACATGCCCATTCAGAAACTGTGGGTATTGGATGTCCTCACCTAATGACTTGCCCTGTCTAATTAATATTTTGAACATAAAGTGTCATAATTGAACGTGTGAGTGTAACTCATGCTCATTGAAAACATGTGACGCTCTTATCTTAAAGGGGCAACCTGAAGTTGCAGCATTCATTTTTGGACTTATAAATGAATGATTAAATTAAATGTACCCATTTTGATTCTTGAAGAATAGAACTTCCTCATGAGCTTTGTTAAACTGTCGTACCCCATCAGAACCCAAAATATAAGCTTCCTTTATTTTATTTCACCTTTATTTAACCAGGTAGGCTAGTTGAGAACAAGTTCTCATTTACAACTGCAACCTGGCCAAGATAAAGCACAGCACTTCAACACATACAACAACAGTTACACATGGATAAACAAACATACAGTCAATAATACAGTAGAGAAAAGAAAAGTGTATATATACAGTGAGTGCAAATGAGGTAAGATAAGGGAGGTAAGGCAATAAATAGGCCATGTTGGCGAAGTAATTACAATATAGCAATTTAACATCGGAACGGTAGATGTGCAGAAGATGAATGTGCAAGTAGAGATACTGGGGTGCAAAGGAGCAAGATAAAAATATACAGTATGGGGATGAGGTAGTTGGATGGGCTGTTTACAGATGGGCTATGTACAGGTGCAGTGATCTGTGAGCTGCTCTGACAGCTGGTGCTTAAAGCTAGTGAGGGAGATATGAGTCTCTAGCTTCAGTGATTTTCGCAATTCGTTCCAGTCATTGGCAGCAGAGAACTGTAAGGAAAGGCGGCCAATGAGGAATTTGCTTTGGGGATGACCAGTGAGATATAGCTGCTGGAGCGCTTGCTACGGGTGGGCGTTGCCATGGTGACCAATGAGCTGAGATAAGGCAGGGCTTTACCTAGCAGAGACTTGTAGATGACATGGAGCCAGTGTGTTTGGCGACGAGTATAAAGCGAGGGCCAGCCATCGAGACCATACAGGTCGCAGTGGTGGGTAGTATATGGGGCTTTGGTGACCAAACGGGTGGCACTGTGATAGACCGCATCCAATTTGTTGAGTAGCGTATTGGAGGCTATTTTATAAATGACATCGCCGAAGTCAAGGATCGGTAGGCTGGTCAGTTTTACGAGGGTATGTTTGACAGCATGAGTAAAGGATGCATTGTCGCGAAATAGGAAGCCGATTCTAGATTTAATATTGGATTGGAGCTGCCTAATGTGAGTCTGGAAGGAGAGTTTCCAGTCTAGCCAGACATCTAGGTATTTGTAGTTGTCCACATATTCTAAGTCAGAACTGTCCAGAGTAGTGATGCTGGACAGGCGGGCAGTGATCGGTTGAAGAGCATGCATTTCGTTTTACTTGCATTTAAGAGCAGTTGGAGGCCACGGAAGGAGGGTTGTATGGCATTGAAGCTCGTCTGGAGGTTGGTTAACACAGTGTCCAAAGAAGGGCCAGAAGTATACAGAATGGTGTCGTCTGCGACATCATTGATATATACAGAGAAGAGTCAGCCCGGAAATTGAACCCTGTGTCACCCCCATAGAGGCTGCCAGAGGTCCGGACAACAGGCCCTTCGATTTGACACACTGAACTTTATCAGAGAAGTAGTTGGTGAACCAGGCGAGGCAGTCATTTGAGAAACCAAGGCTGTTGAGTCTGCAGATAAGAATGTGGTGATTGACAGAGTCAAAAGCCTTGGCCAGGTCAATGAATACGGCTGCACAGTAATGTCTCTTATCGATGGCGGTTATGATATCGTTTAGGACCTTGAGCGTGGCTAAGGTGCATCCATGACCAGCTCGGAAACCAGATTGCATATCGGAGAAGGTGGGATTCGAAATGGTCGGTAATCTGTTTGTTAACTTGGCTTTCGAAGACCTTAGAAAGGCAGGGTAGGATAGATATAGGTCTGTAGCAGTTTGGGTCTAGAGTGTCTCCCCCTTTGAAGAGGGGGATGACCGCGGCAGCTTTCCAATTTTGGGGAATCTCAGACGATACAAAAGAGGTTGAACAGGCTAGTAATAGGGGTTGCAACAATTTCGGCAGATCATTTTATAAAGAGAGCGTCCAGATTAGATTGTCTAGCCCGGTTGATTTGTAGGGGTCCAGATTTTGCTGCTCTTTCAGAACATCAGCTATCTGGATTTGGGTGAAGGAGAAATGGGGGAGGCTTGGGCAAGTTGCTGTAGGGAGTGCAGGGCTGTGGGTAGGGGTAGCCAGGTGGAAAGCATGGCCAGCCGTAGAAAAATGCTTGTTGAAATTCTCAATTATAGTGGATTTTTCGGTGGTGAGTGTTTCCTAGCCTCAGTGCAGTGGGCAGATGGGAGGAGGTGCTCTTATTCTCCATGGACTTTACAGTGTCCCAGAACCTTTTTGAGTTTGTGCTACAGGATGCAAATTTCTGCTTAAAAAAGCTAACCTTAGCTTTCCTAAATGCCTGTGTATATTGGTTCCTAACTTCCCTGAAAAGTTGTGTTACGGTTTTCTTCCGTCGAAGGAGAGGAGGACCAAAATGCAGCGTGGTTATTTCGATACATCTTTAATCAAAGATAAACACGAACAATACAAAAACAATAAACGTAACGTGAAAACCTAAACAGCCTTATCTGGTGCAAACAAACACAGAGACAGGAACAATCACCCACGAAACACTCAAAGAATATGGCTGCCTAAATATGGTTCCCAATCAGAGACAACGATAAACACCTACCTTTGATTGAGAACCACTCCAGGCAGCCATAGACTATTCTAGACAACCCCACTAACCACAATCCCATGACCTACAAAAACCCCAAGACAAAACACACCACATAAATAACCCATGTCACACCCTGGCCTGACCAAAATAATAAAGAAAACACAAAATACTAAGACCAGGGCGTGACAGAACCCCCCCCCCAAGGTGCGGACTCCCGGCCGCACACCTAAACCCATGGGGGAGGGTCCGGGTGGGCATCTGTCCACGGTGGCGGCTCCAGCGCGGGACGTGGACCCCACTTCAACAAAGTCTTAGTCCGCTTAATAGATATGCGACCCTCGCCGCCAACCTTGGCCTAGTAACCCTAACCAAGGGTGCCTCGGGACTGAGGGGCAGCTCGGGACTGAGGGGCAGCTCGGGACTGAGGGGCAGCTCGGGACTGAGAGGAAGCTCAGGCAGATCCTGGCTGGCTGGTGGTTCCGGCAGATCCTGGCTGACTGGCGGTTCCGGCAGATCCTGGCTGACTGGCGGTTCCGGCAGATCCTGGCTGACTTGCGGCTCCGGCAGATCCTGGCGGATCCTGGCTGACTGGCGTATCTGGAAGATCCTGGCTGACTGGCGGATCCTGGCTGACTGGCGGCTCTGGCTGCTCCATGCTGACTGGCGTCTCTGGCTGCTCCATGCAGACTGGCGGCTCCATGCAGACTGGCAGCTCTGGCGGCTCCTTGCAGACTGGCAGCTCTGGCGGCTCCTTGCAGACTGGCTGCTCCTTGCAGACTGGCAGCTCTGGCTGCTCCTTGCAGACTGGCAGCTCTGGCGGTTCCTTGCAGACTGGCAGCTCTGGCGGTTCCTTGCAGACTGGCAGCTCTGACAGCGCTGAACAGGCGGGAGACTCCGACGGCGCTGGACAGGCGGGAGACTCCGACAGCGCTGGAGAGGAGGAAGGCTCCGGCAGCGCTGGACAGGCGAAGCGCACTGTAGGCCTGGTGCTGGCACTGGTGGTACTGGGCCGAGGACACGTACAGGAAGCCTGGTGCGGGGAGCTGCCACCGGAGGGCTGGTGCGTGGAGGTGGTACTGGATAGACCGGACCGTGCAGGCGCACTGGCGCTCTTGAGCACCGAGCCTGCCCAACCTTACCTGGTTGAATACTCCCGGTCGCCCTGCCAGTGCGGCGAGGTGGAATAGCCCGCATTGGGCTATGCAGGCGAACCGGGGACACCGTGCGCAAGGCTGGTGCCATGTAAGCCGGCCCAATGAGACTCACTGGAGACCAGATGCGTAGAGCCGGCTTCGTGACACTTGGCTCGATGCTTACTCTAGCCCGGCCGATACGAGGAGCTGGTATGTACCGCACCGGGCTATGCACCCGCACTGGGGACACCGTGCGCTCCACAGCATAACACGGTGCCTGCCCGGTCTCTCTAGCCCCCCGGTAAGCACAGGAAGTTAGCACAGGTCTCCTACCTGGCTTTGCCATACTCCCTGTTTGCCTCCGCCAAATACATTTTGGGGGCTGACTCTCGGGCTTACATCCGCGTCGCCGTGCTGCCTACTCATACCAGCGCCTCTCCGCCTTCCCCGCCTCCAGCTCTTCTTTGGGGCGGCGATATTCTCCAGGCTGAGCCCAGGGTCCTTTACCACTCAATATCTCCTCCCATGTCCAGAAATCTGGATTTCGCTGCTCCTGCTGTCGCTACCTGTCACCACGCCGCTTGGTCCTGTTGTGGTGGGTGATTCTGGCCTGACCAAAATAATAAAGAAAACACAAAATACTAAGACCAGGGCGTGACAAGTTGCATAACACGGGGGCGATTCGATGCTAATGCAGAACGCCACAGGATGTTTTTGTGCTGGTCAAGGGCAGTCAGGTCTGGAGAGAAACAAGGGCTATATATGTTCCTGGTTCTACATTTTTTTGAAAGGGGCATGCTTATTTAAGATGGTGAGGAAGTCATCATCTACTGACGGGATGAGGTCAATATCCTTCCAGGATACCCGGGCCAGGTCGATTAGAAAGGCCTGCTCGCTGAAGTGTTTTTTTAGGGAGCGTTTTGACAGTGATGGGGGGGGTGGTCGTTTGACCGCAGACCCATTATGGATGCAGGCAATGAGGCAGTGATCGCTGAGACCTTGGTTGAAAACAGCAGAGATATATTTGGAGGGCAAGTTGGTTACGATGATATCTATGAGGGTGCCCATGTTTACAGATTTGGGGTTGTACATGGTGGGTTCATTGATAATTTGTGTGAGATTGAGGGTATCAAGCTTATATTGTAGGATGGCTGGTGTGTTAAGCATCTCCCAGTTTAGGTCTGAGCTCTGAAGATAGATGGGGGGCAATCAGTTCACATATGGTGTCCAGGGCACAGCTGGGGGCAGAGGGTGAGAGCGGCAACGGTGAGAGACTTGTTTCTGGAAAGGTGGATTTTTAAAAGTAGAAGCTCTAATTGTTTGGGTACAGACCTGGATAGTTTGGGTACAGACCTACAGAGATACAGTGGGGCAAAAAAGTATTTAGTCAGCCACCAATTGTGCAAGTTCTCCCACTTTAAAAGATGAAAGAGGCCTGTAATTTTCATCATAGGTACACTTCAACTATGACCGACAAAATGAGAAGAAAAAAATCCAGAAAATCACATTGTAGGATTTTTAATGAATTTATTTGCAAATGATGGTGGAAAATAAGTATTTGGTCACCTACAAACAAGCAAGATTTCTGGCTCTCACAGACCTGTAACTTCTTCTTTAAGAGGCTCCTCTGTCCTCCACTAGTTACCTGTATTAATGGCACCTGTTTGAACTTGTTATCAGTATAAAAGACACCTGTCCACAACCTCAAACAGTCACACTCCAAACTCCACTATGGCCAAGACCAAAGAGCTGTCAAAGGACACCAGGAACAAAATTGTAGACCTGCACCAGGCTGGGAAGACTGAATCTGCAATAGGTAAGCAGCTTGGTTTGAAGAAATCAACTGTGGGAGCAATTATTAGGAAATGGAAGACATACAAGACCACTGATAATCTCCCTCGATCTGGGGCTCCACGCAAGATCTCACCCAGAACCACACGGGGGGACCTAGTGAATGACCTGCAGAGAGCTGGGACCAAAGTAACAAAGCCTACCGTCAGTAACACACTACGCCGCCAGGGACTCAAATCCTGCAGTGCCAGACGTGTCCCCCTGCTTAAGCCAGTACATGTCCAGGCCCATCTGAAGTTTGCTAGAGAGCATTTGGATTATCCAGAAGAAGATTGGGAGAATGTCATATGGTCAGATGAAACCAAAATAGAACTTTTCGGTAAAAACTCAACTCGTCGTGTTTGGAGGACAAAGAATGCTGAGTTGCATCCAAAGAACACCATACCTACTGTGAAGCATGGGGGTGGAAACATCATGCTTTGGGGCTGTTTTTCTGCAAAGGGACCAGGACGACTAATCCGTGTAAAGGAAAGAATGAATGGGGCCATGTATCGTGAGATTTTGAGTGAAAACCTCCTTCCATCAGCAAGGGCATTGAAGATTAAATGTGGCTGGGTCTTTCAGCATGACAATGATCCCAAACACACCGCCCGGGCAAGGAAGGAGTGGCTTCGTAAGAAGCATTTCAAGGTCCTGGAGTGGCCTAGCCAGTCTCCAGATCTCAACCCCATAGAAAATCTTTGGAGGGAGTTGAAAGTCCGTGTTGCCCAGCAACAGCCCCAAAACATCACTGCTCTAGAGGAGATCTGCATGGAGGAATGGGCCAAACTACCAGCAACAGTGTGTGAAAATCTTGTGAAGACTTACAGAAAACGTTTGACCTCTGTCATTGCCAACAAAGGGTATATAAAAAGTATTGAGATTAACAAAAGTTTTTGACCAAATACTTATTTTCCACCATAATTTGCAAATAAATTCATAAAAAATCCTACAATGTGATTTTCTGGATTTTTTTCTTCTCATTTTGTCTGTCATAGTTGAAGTGTACCTATGATGAAAATTACAGGCCTCTCTCATCTTTTTAAGTGGGAGAACATGCACAATTGGTGGCTGATTAAATACTTTTTTTGCCCCACTGTAGCTCTGCAGGCTATCTGTGCAGTAGATTGCAACACCACCCTCTTTGGCAGTTCTATCTTGTCAGAAAATGTTATAGTTAGGGATGGAAATTTCAGGGTTTTTGGTGGTCTTCCTGAGCCAGGATTCAGACACGGCTAGGACATCCAGGTTGGCAGAGTGTGCTAGGGAAGTGAATAAAACAAACGTAGGGAGGAGGCTTCTAATATTAACATGCATGAAACCAAGGCTCTTATGGTTACAGAAGTCAACAAATGAGAGCGCCTGGGCAATGGGAGTGATGCTGGGGGCTGCAGGGCCTGGATTAACCCCTACGTCACCAGAGGAACGGAGGAGGAGTAGGATAAGAGTATGGCTAAAGGCTAAAAAAGCTAGTCGTGTAGTGCGTTCGGAACAGAGAGTAAAAGGAGCAGGTTTCTGGGCACGGTAGAATAGATTCATGGCATAATGTACAGACAACGGTATGGTAGGATCTGAATACAGTGGAGGTAAACCTGTGCATAGAGTGACGATGAAAGAGAAATTGTCTCTAGAAATATAATTTAAACCAGGTGATGTCACTGCATGTTTGGTAGGTGCAACTAAAGTGTTAAATAAGGAATATTGAGCAGGGCTAGAGGCTCTACAGTGAAATAAGGCAATAATTACTAACCAAAACGCCAATGGACAAGGCATATTGACGTTAGCGAGAGGCATGCATAGTGGAGTGATCATAGGAGTCCAGTGAGTGGCTTCAGGCAGCTAGCGGGCCCAGGGATAGCAAGCTAGCAGAAGGGCTTTGGAGGGATGTTGTGACGGAAGAAAGTCTGTTGTGGCCCCCTCGTGCTATTACGTTGGCAGACGGATCAGCAGGGCTCCGTGTGGTAAACCAGGCCAAATGGCAAAATAGATACAGTTGCCAAAGAATTTGTCTGGTGGGCCTCTTAAGCTAACAGTCCGATGTGCTCTGGAAAGCTAGCGGGCCGCGGATAGCAGGCTAGCGGATGGCCATTCAGGGGACGACGTGACGGCGGAGCCAGTTGACAAAACCCCATCGGGCGAATCACGTCAGTGGTCCAGTCGTGATGGGTCGGCGGGGGTCCAGGCCAGTTGGCAAAATAGGTATTGTAGCCCAAGGAGTGGCTGATGGACCTCTTTGGCTAGCCAGGAGATGTGCCTAGCAGATGGGCCTAGCAAGGCTAGCTCCAGGCTAATTGGTTCTTGCTTCGGGACAGAGACGTTAGCCAGGAGTGGCCATTTGAATAGCGAGTTTGTAAAGAAAGTAAATGTAAACAAAACACTATCGCCTCAACTATCATTTTGATATCATGGATAGTCGATCCTTGAATTTTGAGTGGTTACATTTCTCCAGCCCCATCCTTAAGCTTTTTACCGAAACAAGGGCATGGGAGAAAGCGTTGTTGTTTCAACTGCTGATTCCCGCTTTAAATAAATGTGAATTCTAGTCAAGTTTATTCATGCCATTTGTAGATATTCTTTGTAGTAATTTCAGTAGAGGTCACGCTGTGGCCATCTCATGACTAACCCTGCTCTTCTCTCGCTACCCCCCCCCCAGACTCTGCCTTCATGATGGTCAACACCAGCGGACGTTTCTCGGGCCAGAAGGCCCAGTTGCTCATGCCCCAGCTCAAGGAGAACGACACCCACTGCCTCATCTTCCAGTACTACGTAGCAGGACAGCGCGAGGGTGCCAACCCGGGCCAGCTTAACGTCTATGTCAAGGAGAACAACAGTCCGCTGGGCATCCCTGTGTGGAACGCCTCAGGGCCCGCCTACCCCACCTGGCGCCAGGTGGAACTGGCTGTCAGCACCTTCTGGCCCAACTTCTACCAGGTGAGATGGGATAAAGAAGATGGTGATGGGCTGTGTCTATAAAAGTGGCACATAGAACAAGGGGTAGGGTTGTCAGTGAGGGTCCTACTGTTCATCAAATGTAAGGTTTTGTCAAAGTCCTGTTGTACTGTGGGCAGTTAGGAAACGGTAGACATTGTGTTATTATCCTCTGTGGGTTGTACGTCGACCGATGAAGTGGTAATATTGGTGGAGATAAGAACCCATCAGATCGGCACATTTTCCCAGCCCCAGAGCCATATTTAAACACTGCCCATTAGCAGGGAATAATATTGAACTCTGACAGAGTCCATGTTTTCTCAGTGCGGGTCCATGACAGTACAGTAAACACATTCTCCAAGGTATCTGGAGGTCAAACCACTTTCTATCATCACCTCCCCAATATTTCTCCTCTTTGAAAATTAAACTCATTTTGTGTGTAGCATCGTGCCGTTAGGCAGCAGCGCTGTGAATTTCCAGCCGAGGCAATTACCGCTCACGCCAAATGTTTGGTTTACTCCCACATGAGGTCAAACACACACACACTCGCTCACAGGGTCAGTGTGTACTGAGTGACCCAGCATGTAAGCCCGTCAGTATGTCATCTGCTCCACGGATGACCCTCAGATTGAAGGCTGATGGTGTGTGTGTGTGGAAGGTTGGTGGGTCACGCCATCGAGCCCTCCTCCTCCCACTAACATACAGTGTTGGCTGTTAGACATGTTTTTTCACACACGTGCCTGTGAGGTTTTCCCTAGCGAGACCGACCGTAAAGAGTGATAAATACATCTCCACGTTTCCCAAGAGAAATCACCGCCATCTGTTGTTTGACAGAGGCACCGTGCAGAAGGAGCATATCTCTGACTTCCTATTACTCTTTCAGATTAACAATGGAAAGGCGGCATCTTCAAAGCTCTATACCCAATTAGCAATGTAGCAAGTAATTATGGTGTTTCTGTAATTGCACAGTATCTTTAAGTGTTTGTCAAAATGAAAACCACCTGGTATTCAGAAATTACTTTGTCTCTTATTTTGTAATTACAGCGTATGGTTTTCGCTCCCCTCAGTTTACAATGCAAGTCTATCAGCACAGGTCTAATTACATTGCAATGGTTGGGCCGCATTTTGAGAAACTTTTAATTAATCACGGCATGCATTTCAAATATGGTTATTGTCTTCCCCAGCCCGGCACACTCTGATCTGGATCCTGCCATTTTGCGTTGTTCATCTCCACCTGCTCTGTTATTCCAATTCCATTTTTAGACACAATCACAATTACCAGGTGATCTGTAAAGGAACATTGGGGTGACATCGCATCAGTATTTAATGAACAGTGTGAGAGGGAGGAAGGGTCATTTCTTCCCCGTCTGCTATTATGTATGCATGAGAGGTCAGCCTTTTGTTCTAAGGAAGTTTCAACAACTTACTGACAAGACTTTTTATAAAAGATGTGGTGAACCTGAAGTTGCACTAAGGACGCCATGAAGTACAGCAATACACACACACACACACGTCGGAGGAGCACTACTCACATTCGCTTATGCATTAAAAGCAAACCTACTTCTCTAGCCCCCACAAGCCACATGAAAACGTTATCATGGCTAATTGAGCTCATTCACCAGGTGCAGCTAAAGAAGATAAACCTAAAAACACATGGAGGAGGGGGGGGTTGGGGGGGGTTGGGGGGGTCCGCCGGGGTCGAGCAGGTTGCTTAGCATCACCACGGCGACAAACATTAACAACCTTGGTTTTAATCACCCCAGGCGGCACGTTGTGACATTATGCACGCTGGCGTTCGCGTTTTTATTTCCTTTTTGCAAATTAGGCCCTCGTTAAAGGCGTAATTAGCGGCCAAGGCTTCTGCCGTCGCTCAAAAGCAAGAGAGAGGGGAGGAAAGGGACACAAATCTATTAAAACCCATCTGAATGGTTTTATTTACGGCATCTCGTTTGGCCTCAGCTCAACAATGTTATTTCATGGCTAATGACTCACTTTCTATTTGTTCATTGGGCATTGGGACTGGTGCGGTTGGCATTCCCTTGTAACAAACAAAGGCCATATTTAAATAGGTTCCATTGTAGTAGGTATGGTCCCACAACAATACATCCTACAGCAGCTGATGTGGTAGGCATGATGAGGGGAGCCACGAGAATAGACAGTAGATCCATTAATAATTGGGGTGGCAGGTAGCCTAGTGGTTAGAGCGTTGGACTAGTAACTGAAAGGTTGCATGATCAAATCTCTAAGCTGACAAGGTAAAAATCTGTCGTTCTGCCCCTGAACAAGGCAGTTAACCCACTGTTCCTAGGCCGTCATTGTAAATAATCATTTGTTCTCAACTGACTTGCCTAATTACATAAAGTTTAAATAAAAAAATAAATACAAATAATTCTGGGCTCCATATGTCAGCTTGGTATGAGGTACGCATGCGCACATCTGAGGCATAGGGCTGTGACCCAAATGGCACCCTATTCCCTATATAGTGCACTACTTTTGAACAAGGTCCTATATAGGGAAAAGGGTGCCAGGAGTTTTAACAGAATCGTGGCTAGAATTTTAGCAGTGTTTTCTTGTAGGAGGTAATGCGTAGCGCAGTGTTGCTATCTCCTCAGAGTTGATTTGTGTCCTTGGGTATTGTAGTCTCCCCGGACATGTGGATATTGTAGTCTCCCCGGACATTTGTTTTGGTTTGCTATTTTTGCGTCTACAAACCTGATATCTGGGCCCCACATAGTTCTATTATCTTAAGTGTTTGCTTTTGTTGTTCAGAAACTTTGAACGCTGCACATTTCGTCCTTGATCGTATCTGTCCTCTTGCCCTCGACCGCCAACGGACCGTTTCTGTCATCAGTTACCGAGTCAAATGAGATATTCAGGGTTCACTCACAACCATTACAGAGGGCGTGTGTTTCATACCAGATCGTTGTTCCCTTCCCTTGCTCCCATCACTGATCAGAATTTTTGGTACTGGATAGTTTAAAACAATATGGTGGCTCAGCATTGTTTACAGCTGCCCAGGTGTCCCAAATCCACGAAGGTGAGTGAACAAGGACAAGGGGACTAGTGCATAAGGGAACAACTTTATGGAATGAAATAACTGGGAACTGGGAATGAGGGAGGATCTCCAGAAAGCGGGGTCCCATTGGCCCGTTTTCTGGCCTATAGAAAAGCTCGGATGTAAACCAAGTGGGTCGTGCGTGTTGCCAAAACCTCTGCATGAACAGGAAGGCAGCCCCTGCGTCTTTAACCAGTTGTTTCCTGAGCGATAAGGGCCATGGAATGTGGTCTCCGTGGGGCCACTCCTCTGTGGATCGCGAGGTCAGAAGTGTGAGAACATGATTCGGGCTGCTCTATTCGTCACTGTGGTAATGCAACAGAGCGCCCCTCGCAGGTGCAGCCGTTAAAAAAAAGAACACATGATACAGACACCCTGTCATAGAAACCATGACTTCAGAGTCCAGACACTCTCTACCATTCCCCTCCCTCCTCCCCTTGGGAAATGGAGGATGAGACTCTGTACAAGAAAACATAATTGTTTTAAACATTTAAATGATTAGGTCGATCTTTACGAGGTGTGTACCCTAAAACAGTTTTCTCGGCTGAATTCCACTCACGGACTGTAACAGCACTGAGGAAGAGGGGGAAGTGGGCTGGGAATCCAACCCATATCACATGCCTCTTAGCTAAAGCTCTCTGAAAGCCATGATGATTCAGGGATATAAATGAACCCAGTCATCATAGACCCAGGCCCCATTGTTTGAAATGGAAAGGGTCCATGTAACCCAATCCTTTTCCCCCGTCCGCCTCCCTGCCTCATGCCCTATGTTTGAAGCCTGAACGCGTGGGCCCGGGCCCCTTAAACTGTAGCAGCTGCCAGCTTCTCCCTCCTCTAACTAGACGTACAAGGAATGGGAGCACAGGAGCGTTGTCTATGCCTGCGTTCCCATTCTCTACTCTTCTCCTGAAATGCGCTTGCACATTCCCTGACATGGATTTATTAGCAATGGTGAAAACTCCCTCCAACCGATGCTTACACCATTTTGCTGGTTTTAAATCAGTGAGTGTTCAAGACAAGTGCACATACAATTTCAAAATTGGGTAGTTTTCCTCTTGTCATGTCAGTTATTGCATACCATCTACGGGGGTGGCAGCGTAGCCTAGTGGTTAGAGCGTTGGACTAGTAACCGGAAGGTTGCGAGTTCAAACCCCCGAGCTGACAAGGTACAAATTTGTCGTTCTGCTCCTGAACAGGCAGTTAACCCACTGTTCCCAGGCCGTCATTGAAAATAAGAATGACTTGCCTGGTTAAATAAAGGTAAAATTAAATACCTTAGAGCTATTTATAACATTTTAGCTAGGTTTTTAAGACCATAGATTTTGTTGTAATGTTTGAGTCACTAAAATATCACATGATTACACATTCGACATGTGTAGAATTGCAAGAAAATGTGCTTTAAAACTGCAACATTTTCTCTGCATCCCACGACAATGTGTAGAATTGGAGGAAATACGCTTTAAACCTGTTAAATGTACTCTCCACCAACAAGAGTGGTGTGAACAGTTTGTCATGAACAGTGCTTGTTCCCATAGAAATAGAGGAGGGGCGCAGACACAGAGCATTGGGACACATTCTGTTTATGTTTGTGCCAACTGCCAACCTCTTTACCCACCACTCTTTCTCTCCTTTCCTCCCCTCTGCAGATTGTCTTTGAGGCGGTGAGCACAGGACAAAGAGGTCTACTAGCCATCAAGGATGTCACACTGCAAGGCCATCAGTGCAGTAAGTCTCCCCGCTCCCCCCACACACACACAGTGAATGTGCTATGTAGCACCCATCCCTTGCGTGTCTCATAAGTCACCCACTACCACTGGGTTGTCACTCTTCACCCCCCCCCCTCCTCCCCATCTCCCTCTTCTCACATGTTATTGCTGTCACCTACCGACCCATGTCTGTGCTACATAGCGAACTCAATATACAGTATATTCCTGGGCAACATATTTACGGTCCTGTGACACGAACAAAGCTAGAATATACTACACAAGCCTCCATATTAAATATGTCCTTTGAATCAAAGGCAAAAGGACTAGATAGCGGCGAGCTTCTTGTGTCTTTGCCCTCCTCTCCAGGAAAGACTCCGGTTCCACAATCCTCCCCTAGATTTGTGAAATTCCATGAGGAAGCTAGGCTAATTGCCTCGGATAGAACGGACAAATCCGCTTTGCCATGTAGCCAGGCATGGAGGAACACCACTCCACAAAGAATGTGTGATGATTGCAAGTGCGTAGTACAGAGCACACACATTATGTTGACTAAAGGTATAAACACGCATGAACCACTCACATTTTTCTTCGTCACATTTCACTTCTGTTTAGTCGTTTTACTAACAACGTCACTAGCCTAGACTCGTGTGTGTGTGACTTTCCAACGGCTCTCGACAGATTAAGTGTCAACAAAGAGGGGGACTTGGGCTCTTCAAAGTTTGGCCTCGGTCCACATATCTTTTCCAGGTGAAGCAAGGCAATACCATTAGCCCTCAACTCCAAAGACTGGGGGAGTGCTGAGCTGGGAGATATCAGGAACTCCAAAGACTGGGGGAGTGCTGAGCTGGGAGATATCAGGAACTCCAAAGACTGGGGGAGTGCTGAGCTGGGAGATATCAGGAACTCCAAAGACTGGGGGAGTGCTGAGCTGGGAGATATCAGGAACTCCAAAGACTGGGGGAGTGCTGAGCTGGGAGATATCAGGGCCACCGCGTTCCTTCACAAGAGTTGTTTTAATTGCCTACCGCAGAGTTACACGGTGCGCACTCTAGTGTACCTCGTCTCAGATATCAGAATCAAGGTCGTCGCCCACCACGGCCCGCGTGCCTCGAACACAGAGACAAGGGGGAACTAATTAAAAACGAATTTCCATAATTTCATTAGCATGGACTTTCATCCGTGCGTTAGTGAGGTAGTGATCCCACCTACCATTATGTATTTAGATTGACCCAGATTCCCCAGCCAAGTCAGATTTGTTGTTAGTTCAACCGGCAAACTATTAAGGAGTAAGGAGACAACCCACCCTATGCACACACCATATCAACAAGTTTACATAGAAGTGTGTTTTTGATAGTGGTCAAAATGCAGGGAGCTCTGAACACTGAACAGGGGCCAGAAAAAATAGTTTATGGCTCTGTTTTGATTTGCAACCTGACCCCTAAACCCTTTTCCTCCCCTCCTCCCCTTTTTGCTTTATCACTGTTATTGCTGCGTTGGTGAAAACTTTCTTCCAATATCCTTGAACTCTAGAGAGTCGAAAGGTTTACTTTCCCCGGCTAAAATATTTTCACCACAGCTTGCCTCCTGACCTTTCACCTCTGTAATATCCTAATTGAAAACGCTGTCCCCGCCACTCCTCCTGGGAAGAAGGTAAAAAGAAAAAGTGTAAGGATCCATTTTGTGATTGAATCTCGGCAGATTTCTCCCCCGAGTGGCTCAAGAGATCAGACCAAGGTTAGGCCAACGCCAATGGAGAATAAATGTGATTTGTTTTTGGTAGGATTGAAAGATAATTGGCTGTATTAGTATGAGTTGAGGCAGATTCCGTATACGTGCTCAGGTTACTGGAAAAATGGAGAAATGGGGAAATCGGGAGAAAAACAACCACCACAATTTCCCATTAATCTCAATAAGAATGAAACCGTTAGACTCAAAGGAAATTCAACTGAAAGTGGATGAGACTACAATACATGCAAGTACTGTATTTAGCATGCTTAATATGGTTTTGGTTATTGTATGCATCTCTCTCTCTCTCTCTTCCTCTCTTTTAGTGAGCACCCCCCACTTTCTCCATATCAAAGGTGTGGAGGTCAACGCCAGGCAGACTGCCACGTTCCAGTGCACCGTTAACGGTCGACCGCAAGACAGCCATAACCTCTGGTTACAGGTGAGTCCATTTTGACCTTAACACTCGGAACGCTGGAATTCCAGAACTACTAGAATGGCCATGATGTACATTCTGACAGTTGATATTTCAATTGTGTACATAGTCCATAATAAGTAATACATTGCTAAATGAATGAATTTATTATGTTAAAATAGGTCATAAGAAACCTCAGGATTTCAAATGCAAATCTTAATCAATCAGAGAATGTATTGATTGGTCCAGAAGTGCATAGAGTGTTAATATTAAAATGTGTATTTTCTGACTATTAGACAACAGTTGCCTGCCCAGCTGGCCCTTACAAACTACACCTAAACTATATTGAAACTAATTTCACACACATAATGATAATATTAGATTTTGTTGCAATGTTAATAATTTTGTTGCAATGTTTTCATAAACTATGTCCAATATTGTTTGGCAATATATAAAAAACATCGTCATGTTGATGTCGGTCACATTACTGCTAACTAATGTGAGCTAGTTATACTGCACGCACTGTGCAGATCCAAAATAATCCTAATGGTGGCAGCCTAAACCACAAATTAATGTTTTACATGAAATAATGTTGTAGTTAGGTGCAATAAAGCAGGATTGTGATTTTAGGCTACCATCCTTTTGGATTATGTTGGAACTGCGTAAACTCGCAGTAGTCTGCTTGTATTATAACTCTAGAGTGGGGGGGGACAACTTTTGCAGAAAATATGCACTAACGCTGACATCAAACACGCTTGAAAATCATGATTTCATAATATTTGTGGTAATAAATCACAGATTCCAAGGTCAATTAGCTACAGGACCATCTGTCTACCTAATTAATTACACCAAAACAAATACACCCGCTCCAACACCCCTGTAGTAACAACACTTCACAATGTTACACACATGTACAGACCAGCATACAATCCTTTCTCTAACTAAATGTTCACAGTGTTTGCAAGTTATATTACACAGTACTAGGATGTTAGTCCATCCATAACGATTAGAAATTAAACAAAATAAAACTGTAGGTGCAAACCTGTCCGACTTCTCTTTCCCTAGAGTGTTAGTATGTATATCTTTGTCAATTGCCATGATGCATTCTATCTTGGGTCATTGGGCTCCTAAGCCAGGTGTGTAGACATCTTAATGCACGAGTTGAAAGATCTCTCACAGCTGCTAACTGGGAGGGTCAGTGACGCCTGTATGATTTGATTGCCTTCAGTGATAGGAACATATGAGGGTCTAACAGTTTATACACACAGGACATGTCAGAAGTGGCATCTTTCCTTTTTTTAAAGAGGTCATGTTTAGCAGGAATATGCCATGTTTTTCTTGTGTGGGCCTCCCCTCTCTCTGTTCTCCTGTGTTCTCTCACTGTCCTGTCTGCTCCTCTCTTGCTCCCATCTCTCCCTTACTGTCTGAATTTCTGCTTTCCTGGATCTCCTATATTATTACAGAGACGCTATAATATCAGTACCGTAGCAATATGAAATATTCTGAACAGACAATGGCACACAAAAGCAATATACACGCGCGCGCACACAATGAACAACAGGCAAATAATGTTTACCTGAATTGAGCTAAATGTCAAATCTGGGAGAATTTCTGTTCCTTAATGATATTAGCCATTCACTCAATCTTAAACCTGATTTAACATTCAACTGTCTTACCCTTCACTAACCCCAATACCTGCGTTCTCTCTGTCGCTTTAGCAACAAAATCAACATGCGTGCAACCATGGGGCAAAACCGATGCGGTTGACTTAGATTGTTGACAACATGTAAGCTATATTTCGTCTCCAATGTTTATTGAAAATAAATAAATTTGCACAACAATGTATTTTTTTCAAATACATCGTTATTTGTTGGTTAGCTAGCTAGCTAGCTAGCAAGCAAATATTAGCCCTATTTGCATTGACATTAAATCAGTCAAAACACCTCAAAACAACACATGCTGAAACAAGCCACTTCCGATTCCCCATGGCAGTGTCATTCTTGCTGGCAATCTGGCCATCCAGAATCACAACAGGCTGACTTCTGCCCCTTGGAAGTGCGCACGTCAGCCAACCCATCTATGTAGTTAGATGCTAAATAATTGTGGTGTAAACACACACACAAAATCCAACTTATTCCTGCAAATACAACAACTGTCTCTGTGTTTGCTGAGCTGCATCTCTCGCCCTCTTTCTCAAGAAGAAATTCCGTATGTACATCTTCTTTTAAATTGGAAAAAATGTTAACTCCGCTATCCAACTTTGTTTTTATAACAAATAAATAGCCAATTGAGCTAACGTTACCAAAAGTAAAATCATTTTAGGTGAAAGCTGGTGACGTCAATGTGCTATACCCTACCAGAAAGAGCAGATTCCAAGGTTTCTAATGAATTATTGTTTTAAACTTTTCCTTAGAATAACCGTGGCTCTGTGCACTTTCCTACTGGCTACTGGTGACAATCAGCAATAGCCATTTGGGGAAAATATCCTTTATTTTCTTCTGTTATATTCTTACTGTAAAATAAGTGTGTTGACTGTGGTAGGGCAGGGCCTGTGATGTGACTGCATGGCCCAGCCATAGATAGCCTTGGCTACTAAGCACAGATAAATAAAACTCAAAACAGGCTATTCTGTTCTTTTGAAATAAATTGTATTTTGTATTTTATGATCTTCCTAAACAAAATATGAATTGATTTCTTTGTGATTGTGTAAATTAACACTAGAAGGCATATTGACAAAAAATGCTGCAACTTTAAAGAAATGTCCCCCTGTCCTTGACTTTTCCTAAAGTCTATATACTGAGTCTACCAAACATTAGGAACACCTTCCTGATATTGAGAAGCAACCCGGGCTGTATCACATCCGACTGTGATTGGGAGTCCCAATTGGCCCAGCGTCGTCCAGGTTTGGCCGGAGTAGGCCGTCATTGTTCTTAACTGACTTGCCTAGTTAAATTAAATAAAAATGTCTCAAGGCTTAATCATTGTCTCCTGTCTCCTCCCCTTCATCTACAGTGACATCAATAGCTTTCACCTGGATTCACCTGGTCAGTCTGTCATGGAAAAAGCTGTTTTTTCAATGGTTTTCCCCATTACCCCTCCTCCCGACAGTAGGGCCTGCTCCGCTCCTTCTCCCGATTAGTTAGGTGCCATTCCCAGTTGATAGTCACCCTGATAATTGCCACGAAACTGAACCTAAACTATATCAACATTAATTTCACACGTATAACAGATGAAATAAATTAAGTATAGTATGATGGTGAGAATGGGTGAGTTTATGAGCGAGGGGAAGTGAACAATGCATAATTACACTGAACTCAAATATGAATGCAACATGTAAAGTGGTCCCATGTTTCATGAGCTGAAATAAAATATCCCAGAAATGTTGTGCACACATTTTACATCCATGTTAGTGAGCATTTTATCCTTTGTCAAGATAATCCATCCACCTGACGGGTGTGTGGCAAATCAAGAAGCTGATTAAACAGTCCACTGAATCCAAGCAGTCTTATTAGTCTACTCTAGGCCTACTTGGAGTAGTGTGAGCGTGCATAATTTACAATGGCAAGAGCAAGACGAATGGACGCACATGCTGCATTGCGTTGCTACGAGATCTGAGTGAAAGCGACTCAGATGACAGCGGGAAAAATGGATCATGACATCGCTGATTATTATTCTGGTTCATGCTGATCGACTTTCCATATCTGGGAAAGGATCCGTATCGGGCAGCAGGTGAGCGATGCTCGGATAATGTAGTGATGAGGCTTCTGGAACCTTACATTGGCAAGGGGAGAAATGTCACCGTGCTGCATCAAAGAGACACAACAAAGAGACAACCGGCGACTATTACGCACTACAACCGGACAAAGGTCTGTCAACATTACATACTATGCATCGCCGTAGATCAACTTATGCAATGCTGTTCTGTATCACACCTTTGTTTTTCCTATGGGAATATAATCCTAACCTGTTCTATTCCATAGGTCGGTGTGGACGGCACGGCTGTACTCTGTGAAAGGAGGAACTCTGGCCTGTTGCTGTGTTCTACAACATGCTTGACTTGGCTGCTATCAACATACACATGTTGTTCAAGTCGTGTATGAACAACACCATGAGCAGGACAGACGTCATAATGAGTCTGGCACACCGGCTACGTGAGAAACATGTGTGCCAAGGCCGCAGCAAAGGTTCCACACGAGCCAAATTGTGCACAGCTCCCGGCAAGGAGAAACTGCCAGGGGGGCAGATGCACTTGCAACAAAACCTACAACTCCAGTTTCAGCTACAAGCGACTTATTTGTGCATGGTGTTGAAAGCAAGTGAAGGTGTCAAATAGGACAAGCTATAACTGCTAAATTGGATCCAACTGCTGCTTGAAGACGCACACCATATTGTAAGCACGAGCGAGGCCACAAATGTGTCCAATAACTGACAATAGACTATTTTTGACTGGTGTCATATCGACACTTATATTCATCATAATGCCATTATGTATTTTAAGATGATTTTCACTATTCACAAGCATGCTTGGCACTTATACTTAAGCAATAAGGCCTGAGGAGGTGTGGTATATGGCCAATATACCACAGCTAAGGGCTGTTCTTAGGCACGACGCAACGCTGCTTGGACACAGCCCTTAGCCGTGGTATATTGGCCATATATCACAATCCTTATTGCTATTGTAAACTGGTTACCAACGTAAATACTGGAAAACTGGAAAATGTAATGTTTTGTCATACCCATGGTATACGGTCTGATATACCATGGCTTTTAGCCAATCAGAATTCAGGGCTTGAACCACCCAGTTTATAATGATGTTTAGGCTACTGATATTTTCTTCATTGACTTGTTGGTTTGGATCATTTTGATTTGTTTTGCCTTTATAAAAATAAGCTTTTACTGCATTCCAACACACATGGTTTTTGTTTCATAGTTTGTAACAAAGGCACTCCACAAATAAAATGTATTTTACTCTTGAAATTCTGTTTTTTAGTGGTTTTTAGTTTTTACACAGGGCTATAAGCCTACAGTAAAATAAACGAATAAATGTTTTGTTCCAATATTTACATTTTGTATTCTAATCTTACAATCATAAACACAACCAAATGACACGAAGGGGTGTCCAATGAGGCCAGGCTTAAAATGATTTATTAATACTGGTGGTTATGGATAATCGTTGAGGCCCGTCTAGTCTACTGTTAAATATGCATATGGTAATTTTTGACTGTCATGGAACTTTGAGGATGAAATGCTCAGAACGTGTTTGTCTTGTGCTAATTATCTCAAAGTACTGCTAAAATACACTTACAGTATTTAGGAAAAGTCAGGCACAGGTTGGTTCAAGGTTTATATTGAGATGAAAACGGTCAGAATGACCGTCTTGGAGGTTCTAGTGTTAAACAGTCCAGTTGTGGTCCTTTTAGATCCTAAGTGTCACCATGTTGCAGTCACATGGAACTGCCGTTACCAGACTCCTTGTCAAACACATCCCTGTCATCTGCATATCAGTGTGTTGTACAGAGGTTGACTGTGTGTGAGTTAGTCGTTCCTCTTACCGAATGCCTTTTAATCCTCGTTAACGAAGGAGATGAAACACTAGCATTAAGTGAAATCCCCCGGGTGACATTAATGAAGAAATATTCCTGAAAACAAATGGCCCCAATCTGGCGTGTGTGTGTGGGTGCTGTCCGTGTGTGTGTGGTGACAGCTGTGGGGGAGCCGGGGCTGTGTGTGTGCAGAGAGAAGAACAAACAGATCAGCTCTCGCTGACAGGATCCTCTGTCCCTCTCTCTCCAAACAGACCAGGAGACGAACATGAACACACACACACACACACACACACACACCACACACACACCACTTGTGGCATTGCCCTAAGCTGTGTTTGACCCCCCCCCTTCCAGTTTCATGCGTCACATGAAAACAATAGGAGGATATCTCATCTTCACATGAAGACCCAGTGCTCTGTTTTGTTGGTGTTCCTCTCCCATCTGAATTCTTTGACCGTTAACAGTTCAGTTTGACCTCTTTGACCGTCTGCAACGATGCGTTCCCCTTTTCCCAGTAGGACTAGACTAGCGTTGCCTGCCAGGCAGTTTTATACACCTCTCCCATACATAAACACACCAGCTGTATGGAAACCTGCTGGTTAGCACAGGGAGAATGGCAGTGGTGGTGTTAGACCCCGTAGCCCGCAGGCGCTCTTCACTCGGCCTCAGCACTAGTGTTTACAGTATGCCGTGTGGAGATTTGAAATCACTACAATCTACAGTACAATCTATTGTACTCTAGTCGACACCATGCTGGCAGTGTTGAGTTCCTAAACAAAGTTTGACGAGTCACTGCAGAAGACACATTTTGTCATCCGTCAAATGAGGGGAACCATTTTGGATAGGTGATGTTTTTGACACATCATTCCTAATGTGTATTTACACGTGTGTCGCTGTATATTTCCCAACCAGGGCATTGCAGAGAGACACAATATTTGTGACAGAGGGGAACCAGTTTAGATTTGGGGTGTCACAACACTAGTGATGTAGCGGTGTGTTTGCTGTATATTTTCCTACCAGGGTATCGGAGGGAGACAGGCCCCGATGAGAGAGACCAGGCCGGTGAACTCCCGCCGCTACATCGCCACGTTCGACGTGGAGAACACCACCAAGGGAGACTCGGGCCGCTACCGCTGCATCGTCCACTCAGACAAGGGCGTGGGCGTGTCCAGTTACGCCGACCTGACGGTCAAACGTAAGTCATGTTCTGTTTGTACCTCGCAAAAGACTGGTTATGTTTCTTCAAAATTCACCCCAATTTAAGATGATAGCCAAAGAGTTATATGAAATTTCTCTCTTTCTGTGATGATTTCCTCTAATCCTGACTGGCTAGATGGAGACCTGTCAATCACTCTCAAATAGCCTCTGTGTTTGTCCATCAGCACGTTGCCACGGCAGCAGACTCCGGCTGCAGCCTCCCTGACGGTCTCAGAGGAGAAGTGTATAGCTCACAGCTGTGTGTGTGTGTGTGTGTGTACTTGTCTGTGTATGTGTGCAAATACGTGTACTACTGTAAAATGGTTATATATCAGACCTGTCAATGCAGATGAGGCCTGGCGTGTTGGAGTGTGCCATAGTAAATCTCCCTCCACTAGGTTGTGTGGAGGAACGATGCATGATGGCTGCCTCCTTCACCATGTCAAATTATGCATCATCATTTAAACGCCATTACCAAAGACGCCCATCCTTCTTACCTAATTGGGATGTATTAGAACAGCTACAACCAATTCCCTCTTATTCCCTTTATTAGTTTAAATTGAGTCGTCGACATTTTTCAACCCAGCAGTTTGTCCCCCTCTCCTAAATGAAATATTAGATCAGTGAAATTGTACATTTTTATGCATTTGCCATCGCCGACTCGCTCCAGGGTCCTCTTTCCCCACCCGTTTTTTTTCATCCAATTACTGGTGTTTTGTCTAGCGAAGACTTGTGGAGGCTGTGTCAGGGGAGCGCTACCCAGCTCTGCTCTATCTCAGAGTTGGAGTTAGTGACCTTACCGCCATGGGCCCGTATTCACGCAGTCTCAGAGTAAGAGTGCTGATCTCGGATCAGTTTTTTAGATCATAATGAATAAGATTGTATGGAGAGGAGGGCCTGATCCTAGATCAGCCCTCCTACTCTGAGACGCTTCTTGAATACGGGCCCTAATCTAGCCGAGGACCCAGGAACAGTCTTCAACCCTGCTCTGGGCTTACAGGACTGAGCCTGCGGGTTAACAAGGCTGACCTTGGGACTGTGGAGGGCTGGGGTTGTAAATCATTAACATTGTACTGGGGCCTTCCAGGTCCCAGGGGGAACCATTACTCTACCACTACTGCCAGTTAGAGGCCATTGTATTAATTTTATTTTACCAGGTATGTTGACTGAGAACACATTCTTATTTACAGCAATGACCTGGGGAGTAGTTACAGGGGAGAGAAGGGGGATGAATGAGCCAGTATATGATCTAACAGGCTATATGATCCACCTGGTATCATACCTACTGCCAGTTAGCCAGTATATGATCTGACAGGCTATATGATCCACCTGGTATCATACCTACTGCCAGTTAGCCAGTATATGATCTGACAGGCTATATGATCCACCTGGTATCATACCTACTGCCAGTTAGCCAGTATATGATCTGACAGGCTATATTATCCACCTGTTATCATACCTACTGCCAGTTAGCCAGTATATGATCTAACAGGCTATATTATCCACCTGGTATCATACCTACTGCCAGTTAGCCAGTATATGATCTGACAGGCTATATGATCCACCTGGTATCATACCTACTGCCAGTTAGCCAGTATATGATCTAACAGGCTATATTATCCACCTGGTATCATACCTACTGCCAGTTAGCCAGTATATGATCTAACAGGCTATATGATCCACCTGGTATCATACCTACTGCCAGTTAGCCAGTATATGATCTGACAGGCTATATTATCCACCTGGTATCATACCTACTGCCAGTTAGCCAGTATATGATCTAACAGGCTATATTATCCACCTGGTATCATACCTATTGCCAGTTAGCCAGTATATGATCTGACAGGCTATATGATCCACCTGGTATCATACCTACTGCCAGTTAGCCAGTATATGATCTAACAGGCTATATTATCCACCTGGTATCATACCTACTGCCAGTTAGCCAGTATATGATCTGACAGGCTATATGATCCACCTGGTATCATACCTACTGCCAGTTAGCCAGTATATGATCTGACAGGCTATATGATCCACCTGGTATCATACCTACTGCCAGTTAGCCAGTATATGATCTGACAGGCTATATTATCCACCTGTTATCATACCTACTGCCAGTTAGCCAGTATATGATCTGACAGGCTATATGATCCACCTGGTATCATACCTACTGCCAGTTACCCAGTATATGATCTAACAGGCTATATTATCCACCTGGTATCATACCTACTGCCAGTTAGCCAGTATATGATCTGACAGGCTATATGATCCACCTGGTATCATACCTACTGCCAGTTAGCCAGTATATGATCTAACAGGCTATATTATCCACCTGGTATCATACCTACTGCCAGTTAGCCAGTATATGATCTGACAGGCTATATGATCCACCTGGTATCATACCTACTGCCAGTTAGCCAGTATATGATCTAACAGGCTATATTATCCACCTGTTATCATACCTACTGCCAGTTAGCCAGTATATGATCTAACAGGCTATATTATCCACCTGTTATCATACCTACTGCCAGTTAGCCAGTATATGATCTGACAGGCTATATTATCCACCTGTTATCATACCTACTGCACAGGTATATGTAAACCCTTTAGATACTGGTTTAGATCTGCACCTTTGGTTTTGGATGTTGATACATTGATTATTTTAGTTTAGTTTGCAGTGAATGCCACGTTTGTGTCTGACTTTGGTTGTAGTTCATGGGGTTGAGACTTTGGTTGTAGTTCATGGTGTTGAGACTTTGGTTGTAGTTCATGGTGTTGACTGCAGCCTCTTCAGGTGGACCGCTTGGGCAGAGTGTGGCCAGATCACAAGGGAGGGATTGGCTTTGCATCCAGCTCAGAACAGTTCCTTAACCATACCCTAATCACACACAGGAAACTCATGCATAATATATGTACATATATGCAGGGGAATTTAAACTGTATTTACATACAGTACCAGTCAAAACTTTGGACACACCTACTCATTCAAGTGTTTTTCTTTATTTTTACTATTTTCTACATAGTAGAATAATAATGAAGACATAAACTATGAAATAACACATGGAATCATGTAGTAACCAAAAAAGTGTTAAACAAATCTAAATATATTTGATTTGAGATTCCTCAAAGTTCCTCACCCGTTGCCTTGATGACAGCTTTGCACACTCTTGGCATTCTCTCAGCCAGCGTGCATTTCAATTAACAGGTGTGACTCGTTAATTTGTGGAATTTCTTTCCGTAATGCATTTGAGCCAATCATTTGTGTTGTGACAATGTAGGGGTGGTATACAGAAGATAGCACTATTTGGTAAAAGACCAAGTCCATATTATAGCAAGAACAGCTCAAATAAGCAACGTGAAACGATAGTCCATCATTACTTTAAGACATGAAGGTCAATCAATATATGTCAATATATTAGGCTTCGGTATGGATCAGTAGCTTAGGCATTCACTGCACCCCTAGAATTAACAAAAGCTGTCTTTCTGAACAGATCTGACCTCCAAATTGCACCATCCAGTTGCACCATCACTGCCTGGGGTTATTTTATAACTACTGCATGTGAATCACACAGTAATAGTGTCTTCAAGTCCTTAACTAGGCTAGCAACAGGCTTAGTTTACCATGTCCTCCTCCCTACTCATTCACTCCCTCTGAATTGTGGATGGCTAGCACTGGCACACTAGCAACAACAACTCACAGAACATCCAACATCTCTCTGACCCTGTTTCTAACCCCTCTCCAAATATTGAACCATAATCACTTCACCATAATGGGACCCAGAAGGGGAGTTTACATGAGCATACACATCCCATTGGACAGGGACCAGTTCAAAGTCATCTGGGGAACCATGCGGGCTAAGGGGTTAGGTTGCACGGCGACCGAGCTGCCAGTAACACTCTATATATATATATATATATATATATATATATACCCTGTTTAGGGTAGGGCCTTGTGGCCACTGGGGGGGGTGTGTGGCTGGCAGCAGGTGCTAGCTAGAGGCACAGCAGCATTTAGCTTATAGTCTCCGAGCCACATGGTCGCTGGTTGCTGCAAGCTGACTCTTTGAACAAGGGCACTCTTCTATGATCTCTGGGTTGTTGTAAAAGTGGGACTTGTAGTTCAACTGTAAAGTGGGACTTGTAGTTCAACTGTACATATGAAGGAGGGCTCTTTGGACTCATCCTTTTTGTTTTGTTTATACTCCAGGTGGAATTGATTACATTTTCCTGGAACCAGCAGGATAGTCCCAAAAATGCAAACCAACCTTTCGGCAGACTCTTATCAAGTGCTCGGTGTTTGAAAGAAAACAAGCACTCTTTACCATACAGATTGTTGACGCCTGTAATGTCACCCACTCCAGCCCCAGCACTTTGATGCTGTTTAGTTATTACTGATGGTCGATACCCACAAAGAGTGGACAGGGAGTGAGGCCTGACACATCACAGGGTATTACAAGGTACCCATCAGTGCGATGTGGCTCCAACCTTTTGTTTTCCCATTCTGCTACGCGTCAGTGGCCGTGGCGGATCGATTGCCGGGCCCTCCCGATGCTGAAGGAGCTGATGCCTTATTTCTTTTTCTTTCACCCCCCCAACCCAAACAAAATGACAAATGTGGTATCGACTGACCGGAGATGTTGACTCGTCTCGCCACCCGAGCACCCGCTAGAACACCTTACAAGCCATGCTGTCTAAATCTGCCCCACAGCCAGATTGAACTGTCACCATCTCAAAGTAAATCTGAGGCAGCATCGCTCTCTCTCTCGCCCTCTATTTCTCACTGTCTCTCATTCTCTCTTTCGCTCTCTCACTTTTTCCTTTGTCTCTCTCTCGCTGCTTCTGGAGACAATAAACGTTTACTAATTGGGTGTGTGAGTGTCTACACCTGTTTGCTGTCTGAGAATAGATCAGTCAGTAACCCAGGGATCAGGACGGCTGGCTCGACTATGATCAGGACGGCTGGCTCGACTATGATCAGGACGGCTGGCTCGACTATGAGCACGACGGCTGGCTCGACTATGAGCACGACGGCTGGCTCGACTATGAGCACGACGGCTGGCTCGACTATGAGCACGACGGCTGGCTCGACTATGAGCACGACGGCTGGCTCGACTATGAGCACGACGGCTGGCTCGACTATGAGCACGACGGCTGGCTCGACTATGAGCACGACGGCTGGCTCGACTATGAGCACGACGGCTGGCTCGACTATGAGCACGACGGCTGGCTCGACTATGAGCACGACGGCTGGCTCGACTATGAGCACGACGGCTGGCTCGACTATGAGCACGACGGCTGGCTCGACTATGAGCACGACGGCTGGCTCGACTATGATCAGGACGGCTGGCTCGACTATGATCAGGACGGCTGGCTCGACTATGATCAGGACGGCTGGCTCGACTATGATCAGGACGGCTGGCTCGACTATGAGCACGACGGCTGGCTCGACTGATCAGGACGGCTGGCTCGACTATGATCAGGACGGCTGGCTCGACTATGATCACGACGGCTGGCTCGACTATGATCACGACGGCTGGCTCGACTATGATCACGACGGCTGGGCTGAGCACGACGACTATGAGCACGACGGCTGGCTAGCTCGACTATGAGCAGGACGGCTGGCTCGACTATGAGCACGACGGCTGGCTCGACTATGAGCACGACGGCTGGCTCGACTATGAGCACGACGGCTGGCTCGACTATGAGCACGACGGCTGGCTCGACTATGAGCACGACGGCTGGCTCGACTATGAGCACGACGGCTGGCTCGACTATGAGCACGACGGCTGGCTCGACTATGAGCACGACGGCTGGCTCGACTATGAGCACGACGGCTGGCTCTACCATTGCCAAAGAAAGACTATCTCTATCATAGAAATGGAATTAATAGAATTGAGTATAAGCTTGTCAGGTGCAATGCGACCAATAGAATAGTACTAAACGTGCAAACCCAGCTGACATTAACACTCAGTGTAAACCCAGGTCTGATGTGTATAGAATGGTGTGAACAGGACAGAGGAAGAGGTGTGATATGCAGGGAAGGTCAACAGGTGGGCAGCCATGACGTGTGTGTGTGTGATTTTAACATTTGTATTTATTTATTTAACTAGGCAAGCCAGTTGAGAACAAATTCTTATTTACAATGACGGCCTACCAAAAAGGCAAAAGGTAGGCAGCAACACATGACAACACAACATGATAACAACATGGTAGCAACACAACATGGGACAAACATGATTTGGCATAGACAACAGCACAAAGGGCAAGAAGGAGACAACAATACATCATGCGAAGCAGCCACAACTGTCAGTAAGAGTGTCCGTGATTGAGTCTTTGAAGAGATTGAGATAAAACTGTTCAGTTTGAGTGTTTGTTGCAGCTCGTTCCAGTCGCTATCTGCAGCGAACTGAAAAGACGAGCGACCCGTGGGTGTGTGTGTGTGTGTGTGTGTGTGTGTGTGTGTGTGTGTGTGTGTGTGTGTGTGTGTGTGTGTGTGTGAGACTTTCATGGACTCCAGGATGTACAATATCCTGATGAGTGTAAATCACAATTGAGTCAGGCTTCACCCCCCAGTGGACACATTACAGACAGCGGTCTAGAGCTGTAATTCAAAAAGTGAGTGCTGATCTAGGATCAGGTCCTACCTGTCCATCTCATTCATTGTAATCTAAAAGTCACAAATGGTCCTAGATCAGCGCTGCTACTGTGAGACATACGGCCCCTGGGCAGACAGAGACAGACATTCTGTCCTTTCCATCTCATAGAAAGGTGACACGTTATGAGGCCAGGCTTGCACCTGCCCCAGCCAGGAAGACAGATGAGCCATTACTTCACCGGTAATTGGGGTTCTCCCTGGTTCCAATCGATATCTGCGGCCCTGGACATCGTGTGTCTGTGTGAACTACACACACCTCCAGCGGCGACGAAATACTCTGAGGTCCTGTTTTTTTACAAGTCTTGATGGCTCAATATTGTGTGGGAATAAGATGACTGTTAAATACAGATGTAGGAATAGAAGAGAATTACATTTACATTGACATTTGCAGACGCTCTTATCCAAAGCGACTTACAAAGATGCATTCACCTTATGACCTCAGTGGAACAGTAGTGCATCTAAATCTTTTAGAGGGATTACTTTATCCTATCCTAGGTATTCCTTAAAGAGGTGGGGTTTCAGGTGTCTCCGGAAGGTGGTGATTGACTCCGCTGTCCTTCGTGAGGGAGTTTGTTCCACCATTGAACAGTTTTGACTGGGCTGAGCGGGAACTGTACTTCCTCAGTGGTAGGGAGGCGAGCAGGCCAGAGGTGGATGAACGCAGTGCCCTTGTTTGGGTGTAGGGCCTGATCAGAGCCTGGAGGTACTGAGGTGCCGTTCCCCTCACAGCTCCGTAGGCAAGCACCATGGTCTTGTAGCGGAAATTGTCCTACACCACAGGAAATGCAGATGAGCTTTGCGATTTACATAAATTCACTGAAAACCCACGCTCACACATGGTTAAATTAACAGTATTGCACTTTTCATGTAGCCTACCTTTGGCCAGCTATCAAGCAACAATATGGACTCAATGTTCAAATCCTGTTGCTGCAGGATTATTTTGCTGTGACAATATAGGTCAAATTAAGATCCTACATCTGTAATTGAATATACTATATTTAGGGAATGTCCTCATGCACCTTCTATAAAAAAAAAACTGCGTTATTGGAAAGAACCTGGAGAACTGGACTTTTCTAAGATAAAATCCTCACAGGGACATGAGTCACTCAGACTGATATCCAAGTCTTATCTATTTAGTTACGTTAGGGCTAATAAATGCACCGGAGTTTTCAGACTTAGTCATACAGTCACCAGGACACCTGACTGACCTGTCGGACAGGCTATCATCAGGGCAAAGACTAATTACAGGGCAAGTCACTCGCTGTGTATGTGTGTGTGGATTGGATTGACAGTCCCATTCGTGTGAGACACTCATCACGCAAGAAAAGAGGGAGAGGAGAGGGGCCATATCAAACTTCAAAGGCCAACACTGGGCTGTGTTTAGACCGAACATGCTGATGCTGACATGTAGTTACTAGGACAGCGTCACACGTCCATGGAAGTCGAGCCTGTCACTCCCTAGACCAGACAAAGAAAAAAAAACCTGACCCTTAGTCATAGAACAACAGACCAAAAAAAAAGGTGAAAAAACATTCACCCTCACAATGGACAGGAATTGTCTCATTGTCTTATCGTTGACGATTGAACACCATAGACTGGCTTTGGCAAAATGAATCCTTCTCAGAGGTCTCTTCGGGGAGACAAAGAGAAAAGAGAGATGGGTGGAGGAGAGGAGAGGGAGATTATTGAAATGGGTCACGGGAGAAATGGAGCAGGACCGGTGGGAGTGATGAGTAATGGGATTCAGGTTGGCTGTTCTATCGGCGAAGGTCAGGAAATTAATTGGTTTAACTCATTACCTCGCTTTTGATCTCTCTCCGTTTCACCGTGCTCTCCGCTTCAGCCCGTTACTCCCGGCTTTGTGTGAGGCACCGCCACTACAATCACTTAATTGCTCTTACTTAAGATTTAAGCTTCCGATATCATGCTAACATGTTTTCTATTTCTCTACAGACTCAAGTTGGATGTAATTGAGAATGTTGCGCTCTATTCTTTTCTTTTTGCAGAGTAAACCGGTGGTATTTGCATAGTTTTAGTGTGTTTAGCTACGCTCACTGCAGGTTTAGCGCAGGGTGCTATTTGCCATCTCCCTTGTATAGCAGAGTCAAGGTGAATCATCAAGAAACAGAACACATTTTGCAATGTATTATGAGTTCCTGGAACCATATGAATGAAAGCCCCTAGAGAGTAAATACAGTATACATAGTGTCTCTGGGGATAAAATAATTAATATATTATAAAGTATTAAAATGACTGGCATGTTTTTACCAATTTTCTATTAAATATTACCTGTAATTAATGCCAATATGAGTGAAATAGTTTTTCTATAAGGAAGTAGCAAGCATTTTTGAAACGGTCTGTTTGAGATACAAGTTCGAGGTGGGGTTTTTGGAAAAAAAAAAAATCCTCCTATTTATGCTTTGGCCACATACGAGTATAGGATCAGTCAACAACGTCATTTGGGTATGAGTTAACAGAATATAAACTTTTAAAAGTGAGATTTTCACTGGACAGTTACTTTAACCTTGGTAGATAAACAGTATTTATCTACCAATTGAAATGACCATTTAAGATTCCTCATCTAAACCTAATCTCTTCCTCTTTGACCCCCAGAGCCCCCGGTGCCCATCGCTCCGCCCCAGCTCACCGCCGTGGGTGCAACCTACCTGTGGATCCAGCTCAACGCCAACTCCATCAACGGTGACGGGCCCATCGTGGAGCGGGAGGTCGAGTACCGCACGGTGGCAGGCAGCCTCATCGACAACCAGCCCGTGGACAAGACCACACACAAAATTGGCCACCTGGACCCCGACACGGAGTACGAGATCAGCGTGCTGCTCACCCGGCCCCTGGACGGAGGAACTGGGGCCCCCGGACCCCCCCTGAGGGCCAAGACCAAGTGTGCTGGTAAGTCCAATGCAAAGACACGGGCACACACACACACACACACACACACACACACACACACACACACACACACACACACACACACACACACACACACACAATTAGAGTAATACATTATGGTGTACAGTTACATAGTAGCAGTTATACAGTACTTGGTGTAATGACACACTATTTTCAGCACAGTCATACATTATACAGTTGGACCCTGTCGCTATACAGTGGTGCTTACTTACGGCTGTTCATTGACATTTACTTCAGTGGGAGTGGTAAGTGGGGCAATACATACACCACTTTAGCTACACGCAATGTACAGTCAGTTGCAGTGAGGCCCTTTGATAAAGTGACACCGTCATGAAATGAATAGCCCGGGAACTATATACTTAACTTGTTATGCAGTTACACATCTGAAGAATACTTTAGATACTCACATTCTACAAATTCAGTAAACTTACTGACAAAAACCATGCACTCATACTCAACATTCTAAACTACTTGTTTCATGGGGCAGACTTCAATACTCTACGTGAACCATGGGAATGTCTGAGTAAAATTTTCATGGATGGATCTCAGTTTCAGCCCTTAGGGGCTTGCAGTGTCTGGCCGTTCACTCTCCACCCACACACACAGCTTAATTTCCCCCTGGGTCTGGGTCTCTCTAGGTGACCACAGGGGCTGATGGGATGTGAGGAATGTGAGAGAGTCTGACTGCAGGAGAAGAGCGGAATCTCCTGTCTCCACTTTCCCTGTAGCAGGAGGTCTGGGTGGCCAGTGCCGCCTCCACAGTAAAGCATACCTTCTGGCTTAAGTCAGGTTTTTAACATTCCATCCCAAAGGGATGTACAACATCTATCAGCATGATATGCAAGCATACATTAGATTGTCTATTATAGTTCTGGACTACCATGAACATGAGTGTGGTGCTGGATATGATCAGGGCTTGGTATGTGAGGCTCGGTAGTATACGTGATTGAAGTCGTATTATCTCTCTGTGGTTTGGTGACAGTTTGACAAGATATCACGTTTTCAGTGTCAGGCGGGAGAACGGACCATCCACAGCTCTTTTTGGATTTGGAAGAGGATATATTGTTTCCTCTCTTTTGTGATGGAGGTGGTTGCAGAGGGGAGGCTGACTGACCCAGGAGAGACACAAGGGTGATGGATGGCCCTACATGTCTCGTCTTAAAAGCGCTTCCTCTCTGTGGAGGATGAAACGTTTTTATATCTGATTTCCCTGACTGTCTCTGAGCTGCTAAAGGTTTCAGAGGAGGGTTGTTCCCTTGCCCATATAACCACTATTTTCAGAGCAGTTCAACAGTTTTTAATTGAGCCAAAGTCGCTCTCACAAAGCCGTTCAATTTCAATCAAATCAAATTTGAATCAATGACACATTTCATTAGAGGAATTATGATTTGATTCTTCTCACTCCACACCCCCTGACCAATACCCATTAGGCATATCACTATTAATTATAGATTTTCATACAAAAACAATTAGATCAGCCCCCCATTCAGAGTTTCAGATAGTGTCCTACCCAAAAGGGACAAATGGTAGTCCTATTTAGTAGAGCTGAGCGATTAGTGCTTTTTGAGGTTGTTTCGGTTCGACTATAAAAAATTATCACGGATTTTGGTTTCGATATTTAGTTTTTTAAAGATATTAAATGCATTATGAAATAATGACATTCAAATTATTAGGGCTTTTTAATGGAAATGCCAAAGCCAAACATACTGAACATTCAATTACCAATTCAGTTGTTTCTGTCAGGTCTACACATAGAAATAGGACATTTCAATAAATAATCAAATATTTCAGTTGTGTATATTACTTAGTTTTATGACTTTATAATTTTTTATTCCTTAAAGTCAGCATCTCATCTCTGCTCAGGCAGTATCAAACAGCACAGACAGCCATCTAACGTTATCTATGTTCTCCCTGTACTGTACCGTCTTTAGTCACCCTATTAAGCTAGGCTAGCCTGCCCAAGTATGCTTCAGAGCTGTCTGACAATCATTTTGACCTGTTCTTCAAAGTAGATGAGGCATACTTTCATGAACTCTCTATCCCTCTTTCTTGTCATTGTGTTTTCTGCATTCCTCTCTCATGCGGCAGCGTATGTGGTCTGTGTTTATCTAACCTAACGTAGAGTGCATAAAAGTGTATCCATGCTGGAAAAGAACAGGTGCAATGGATTATGGTCATTGTAGTTAATTACCATATTTCCATGCTGGACTATGTTGAATATTTGCTCAATGAAAACTACTACTCCCTTCGGCCCAGCGTTCCATAGTTTTTTAATTATTACATTTTTTATTTTATTTTATTATGAACACAACAAATACAAAAAAACAGAAATATACAAACAATAGTACATAGTTCTTGACTTGATTTTTCTTGTGAATTATTTTATTTCTCTCTGGAGAAACAGCCTGTTGGGCTTGCATGTCCCCCCCAAACAACAGTACCAGTCAAAGTTACACATCTACTCATACAAATGTTTCTTTATTTTTACTATTTCCTACGTTGTAGATTAGTAGTAAAGATATCAAAACTATGAAATAACACATATGGAATCATGTAGTAACCAAAAAAGTGTTAAACAAATCAACATATATTTTAGATTCTTCAAAGTAGCCACCCTTTGCCTTGATGACATCTTTGCACACCCTTGGCATTCTTTTATTTTATTTAACCTTTATTTAACTAAGCAAGTTGATTTAAGAACAAATTCTTATTTTACAATGACGGCCTACCCCAGCCAAACCCTCCTCTAACCCGGTCAACTCTGGGACAATTCTCTCAACCAGCTTCACCTGGAATGCTTTTCCAACCGTCTTGAAGCAGTTACAATATATGCGGAATATATGGGGTGTTTTTCTTTCACTTTGCGGTCCAACGCATCACAAACCATCTCAAATGGTGTTGAGGTCAGGTGATTGTGGAGGCCACGTCATCTGATGCATCACTCAATCACTCTCCTTCTTGGTCAAATAACCCTTACACAGCCTGGAGGTGTGTTGGGTCATTGTCCTGTTGAAAAACAAATTATAGTCCCACTAAGCGCAACCCAGATGGGATGGCGTATCGCCTCGGAATGCTGTGGTAGTCATGCCGGTTAAGTGTGCCTTGAATTCTAAATAAATCATTGACAGTATCACCAGCAAAGCGCCCCCACACCATCACACCACCAGCTCCAAGCTTCACGGTGGGAACCACACATGTGGAAATCATCCGTTCACCTACTCTGCATCTCACAAAGACACTGCAGTTGGACCCACAAATCTCAAATTTGGACTCATCAGACCAAAGGACAGATTTCCACCGTTCTAATGTCCATTGCTCATGTTTCTTGGCCCAAGCAAGTTTTTTCTTCTTATTAGTGTCCTTTAGTAGTGGTTTCTTTTCAGCAATTCAACCATGAAGGCCTGATTTCACGCAGTCTCCTCTGAACAGTTAATGTTGAGATGTCTTACTTGAACTCTGTGAAGCATTTATTTGGGCTGCAACAGAGGTAACTCTGGGTCTTCCTTTCCTGTGGCGGTTCTCATGAGAGCCAGTTTCACTATAGCGCTTGATGGTTTTTGCGACTGCAATGGAAGAAACTATCAAAGTTCTTGACATTTTCCGGATTGACTGAACATGTCTTAAAGTAATGATGGACTGTAATTTCTCTTTGCTTATTTGAGCTGTTCTTGCCATAATATGGACTTGGTCTTTTACCAAATAGGGCTTCCACAAATGAACTTTTAACAAGGCACACCTGTTAATTGAATGTATTCCAGGTGACCACCTCATGAAGCTGGCTGAGAGGATGACAGTGCAAAGCTGTCATCAAGGCAAAGGGTGGCTACTTTTGAAGAATCTCAAATATAAAATATATTTAGATTTGTTCAACACTTTTTTGGTTACTACATGATTCCATATGTGTTATTTCATAGTTTTGATGTCTTCACTATTATTCTACAATGTAGAAAATAATAAAAATGAAGAAAAACCCTTGAGTAGGTGTGTCCAAACTTTTGACTGGTACTGTAAATGGAATTCAAGTAATTGAACTGACATCGGTCAATTAAATTGGTTAATCACTCAGCACTACTATATTTTGTTATTCAATTCCAGTCAAACACCACTCTAATTAATCATTAGGATCTAAGGTAGATACACACCTCTGGTGTTTTCTGAGGAGTCTCACAGCTAACTGCTTTTAACTGGAGGTACTGCTACATTACCTACTAGCTCATTATGTGGCTAATGCTAAATTCATTAGTGCGCTGTACAAAGGGAGCACGCCCCTACCCACATTGACGGGACCACAGTGGAGAAGGTGGAAAGCTTCAAGTTCCTTGGCGTACACATCACTGATGATCTGAAATGGTCCACCCACACACAGTGTGGTGAAGAAGGCGCAACAGCGCCTCTTCAACCTCAGGAGGCTGAAGAAATTTGCATTGGCCCCTAAGACCCTCACAAAATTTTACAGATGCACAATTGAGAGCTTCCTGTCGGGCTGTATCACAGCCTGGTACGGCAACTTCCCTATATACATAGACATGGAATCACTGTTCACTTTAATAATGGAAAACTATTCTCTTTAATAATGTTTACATACTGCTTTACTAATTTCATATGTATATACTGTATTCTATTCTACTGTATTTTAGTCAATGCCACTCCGACATTGCTCGTCTTAATATTATCTTAATTCTGTTATTTTACTTTTAGATTTGTGTGTATTGTTGTGAATTGTTAGATATTACTGCACTATTGGAGCTAGGAACACAAGCATTTCACTACACCTGCAATAACATCTGCTAAATATGTGTATGTGACCGACCAATAAAATTGTATTTAATTTGACACTCTACTATCTACAGCCTATGGTCAAGAGAGGCTAGCCCCAAGTACTCATAAGAATGGAATTGCTCAATTGTATTTAGGTAAATCAGCATTTCATTATTTATTCAACTTGACTCCTTTAGGAACACAGCCCCCACCTCAGTGATAGAAGACTAGAAAAGACAGGCACGAGGGGGTTTGTTTGGGAAGGGTTGTTTGTCAACAACCTCCTCGGAAGTGAATCAATCTCAGAAAGGCAGCTTGTGTTTTGTCCAGTTAGTCGTTAGCAAAGAGGAGATCTCTTAGTGCTCAGAGCTACAAGACAGACAGGAAAAGCCGAACCATCCTAACATGAATATGACCTTAACGATCTACTGTGCTTTAGTAATTTAATCTTTATGGACAGTTAGGAGTGATTAAATCTCAAATGGGGGAGAAGGAGAGCGAGCAAGGGAGTTAAACTTCAATAGGATGTAGAACGGGGAGAAAATAAGCTAGATGTGGGGACAAAGGAGGAGAACTTGGGATGGAAAGAGGGAAGTGCGTGGGGGAAGTGAGGGTGACTGAGGTATGTGAGGTGAGTGAGGGAAGATAAGTGGAGCACTTTTAAAGTAACTGTCCAGTGTTGCTATATTTCTATGAAATATCACCTATAATTAATTACAATGTAAGTGAAATAGTTTTCCTTCCAAAATGTTTTAATTAAGTATGTTAAAAAGTAGCCTTTCTGTGTTGGAATGGTGTGGGCGTACCCCAACAGGCTTATACCGGTTGCTAAAGAAAGTCATGCAAGTAGACCGCTGATTGGCCAGCTCATCCTCCTCAGCAGCATGACATCATCCTGTAAGGAAATAGCAAGCATTTTTTAAACTGGCTGTTTTAGATTACAAGTTTGAGTTGTTGTTTTTTTAGGTGTTTTTTCTTTTTTCTTCAATTGATGCATTGGTCAGAAAATGCGAGTATAATTTGAGTCAACAACATGTGGCGATGAGTTAACAGAATATAAACTTTTAAAAGTGACATTTTCATAAGACAGTTATTTTTAAGGAGAAGATGCACTGGGTGAAAAGGGTCAATATCAGGGGACATATTTCTGACATTTTATTGGAAATAAGGAGTAGATGTGCTCCAGATACGCATGTCCTTAATTTCATATGTTGAGCTAGGATATTCTCAATAATGGGACAGTTTCTACATGCATCCAGTCCGGACTTCAGAAATCTCCCTGCTACTGTATGAGTCCAGGGAGATATCGGGGTGAGATCCCTTCAAGATACGCTTCTGATGTGAGTGCTCCCGCTTACATATTTATAGAATATTTTAACTCCGGAAAGGTTATGTGTCAACATGCTGACATATCTAATCCTTTATACTTTGTAGGCTGGACAATAGAACGTGTCAAAATTCACCCAAGGCTGAAAAATGGCAAAATAACATTGGCTAAGCTGGTAAACTAGCGTGAGCCCATAGCAAATGAATGGAGTCGAACGTTCGCAGAGCCTGTTTTGACTTGAGTGACGCTTAGAATTCCATTTCGCCAAAAGGTATTTCTGGGCTAGCGTTTGATGACAACGGAGTACACTGCCCAGCCTTACATAATTAGAAAGAGGAGATTATAATGTTAAAATGGTGTCCAATTCGAAAAAATCTAAATATACACATTGCGAGATATTTGGCAAAATAGAGAGACATACCTGTGTTACCCGATAGTAAACAATGGGACGACCTCAGAGTTCCATGAGCCATTTTTTGTTTACATTTGAACTACCAGCAACGTGGGCAGGTCTCATTGCCAACAATAGCAAAGCAGGCATTGTGACGTAGAACAATAAACTGGGAATAGAACGTTCGGAAGGCGAGTTGGTGCCACGTTGCTCAATAGAATTAATAGGAGCAGGCAGGGTGAAAAATACCCTAAAATAAGGCCTGCTTTTTCATGATTACTTCAAAACTACAGCAAGCAGCTGGGACGTATAGTAATATTATGAAACTGGGCTCTAGTTTTTATCAGAAAAAAAAGTGTGTCCAGCCTATACTTAGGCATGAACGAATCCACATACTTTCAGAAATGTATCATATCTGTAGTCATTACCTGATCATTTATGTATATGTATTTCTCAAAAAATGCATAATATCAAAAGATATCCTTACATGATGTGTAATATTCATCCTCATGTCTGATCGAAAATGGGTTAAATCCTACTCGTGATCAATGTCCAGCACCCAAATTATTTGATCTGTTCAGGCGCAAAAAATCATTGTGCTTCTTCACATGAAGGTGACATAACTGAGCATACATTTGCAATATATTCAGGTGTAGGCTACAAGATACGAAAAAGCAAACATCGTCATATTTAATCTACAACACATCCCTGCTATTTCTCTTTAAAGAATGCAGCATAGCAAATCCAGAGCTCCAATCACAACACGTTTTCTGTAAAGATGCAAACATAGGCCAATCTTTGCTAAAAATTATTTTATTTTTTAACCTCTCTGGGATATGTGTCCCACTTGGCCAAAAGCCAGAGAAAATGCAGAACTCTAAATTCAAATAAATTACTATAAAAATCAAACTTTCATGAAATTACACATACCAAATTAATCACACATACCAAAGATACCAAATTAAAGCTACACGTGTTGTGAATCCAGCCAACATCTCAGATTTCAAAAAGGCTTTTCCCGCGAAAGCAAACGATGCTATTATCTGAGGATAGCACCTCCGTAAACAAAAAAGAGAAAACATATTTCAACCCTGCAGGCGCGACACAAAACGCGGAAATAAAAATATAATTCATGCCTTACCTTTGACGAGCTTCTTCTGTTGGCACTCCAATATGTCCCATAAACATCACAAATGGTCCTCCTGCATAATATGCATATCTTATCTTCTGGGGATGAGTAGCAGGCAGTTGAATTTGGGCATGCATTTCATCCAGATGTAAATATACTGCCCCCTGTCACCAACAAGTTAAAGCCAGTGTAGCAGGATTCAACCTTAGTCCTCTAATGGCGCGTTACCTGTTTGATGGTTTGTCGTAGAGCGTAGTGGGATTTCTTATAAGCGTCCGGATTAGTGTTCCTGCACCTTGAAGCGGCAGCCCAAGCCTTGATCTCAGTGCAGTTGTTGCCTGTAATCCATGGCTTCTGGTTAGGATATGTACGTACGGTCACATCGATGTCGTCAATGCACTTATTAATGAAGCCGGTGACTGATGTGGTAAACTCCTCAATGTTATCAGATGAATCCCAGAACATATTCCAGTCTTTGCTAGTGAAACAGTCCTGTTGCATAGCATCCGCTTCGCTTCATTGGATCACTTTCATATTGCGCGCATCACTGGGACTTCCTGTTTGAGTTTTTGATTGTATGCAGGAATCAAGAGGATAGAGTTATTGTCAGATTTGCTAAATGAAGGCCATGTACCTTAGAATGTGACTTGTTAAGCTAATTTTTATTCCTGAATTTTAGGCTTGCTGTAACAAAGGGGTGGATTACTCTAGGCATTTCAGCTTGCCATTTTTTATTAATTTGTAAAAATGTCTAAAACCATAATTCCACTTTGACGTTTTGGGGTATTGTGTGTAGGCCAATGACAAAATAAACTAAATGTAATCAATTTAAATGAATTTTTAAACAGTCGAGGGGTGTAAGTTCTTTCTGAAGGCACTGTACATGCTGTATAACCCAATGAACAACCTCAATAGGGTTATTTTGGTTGTAAAATGCTGGAGAGGATTCCTCGAACAGGTCTCATTTGACATGTTGATTACAGCTTAGATTTCGATCAGTGGTTTTCAACCTGTGGTTGATTATTTAGATGTTTTTATTGATTTATTTCTCCAAATATAATAACAGCTGGGAGTATTATATTATTACTTTACTATTCAGAATGCAAATTGTTAATAATAATAATAGACTTTTAATCTCTTACATTCACTGAAAACATGTATCAAATTTGACCACCAAGATCAATTTCAACAACAAAATGCTGTTCCTCAAGAGCTTTTGACTTTGATTTGGTGGTCCCCGGTACAGAAAAGGTTGGGAACCCCTGATTTTAGATCACTCTCTTGGCCATCACCTGCCATTTGTGCACCTGCCATCTATACCACACGGACCTTTGATCCAAAAGGCACTGACACATATGCAAACACACCCACACACATACTGTTTCCACACGCTTTTTACCGACAATCCAAGGTCAAAAACAGGTGGATGCTTGGGGTTTACATCACCACTAAGGAAAATAGCCCTCAAGATGGCTTCCTATTTATTGTTATAGTCAGTGTGAGTGATGACCCTGACAGGCCTTTGTAGCGCTCCAGGCTAAGTACCATATCCTTTGTCACCAATGACAGGTAACTACTAGCTCCTCAGTAGAACCCAATGCTTTCCATCAGCTTCCCCTGATGCTTCAACATACAGTGCCTTCAGAAAGTATTCACACCCCTTTACTTTTTCCACATTTTGGTGTTTTACAGCCTGAATTAAACATTTATTCAATTGAGATCGTCACTGGCCTACACACAATACCCCATAAAGTTGAAGTGGAATTTATATTTTTGGACATTTTTATAAATTAATGAAAAATGAAAAAAATTCAAGATATTTCAGCTTAAGTATTCAACCCCTTTATGAGGCAGCCCTAAATAAGTTCAGGAGTAAATATTTGCTTAACAGTCACATAATATGTTGCATGGAGTCACTCTGTGAGCAATAAATAGTGTTTAACATTAATTTTGAATGACTACCTCATCTCTGTACCCCACACATTCAATTCTGTAAGGTCCCTCCTTCGAGCAGTGAATTTCAAACACAGATTCAACCACAAAGACCAGGGAGGTTTTCCAATGCCTCGAAAAGAAGGGCACCCATTGGGAGATGGCTAAAAAAAATCCCTTTGTTTGAGCAGGATGAAGTTATTAATTACACTTTGGATGATATATCAATACACCCAGTCTCTACAAATATACAAGCATCCTTCCTAACTCAGTTGCCGGAGAGTAAGGAAACCGCTCAAGGATGAGGCCAATGGTGACTTTAAAACATTTACAGAGTTTAATGGCTGTGATAGGAGAAACTGAGGGTGAATCAAAAATATTTGTAGTTACTCCACAATACTAACCTAAATGACAGAGTGAAAAGAAAGTCTGTACAGAATAAACATATTCCAAAACATGCATACCGTTTGCAATAAACCACTAAACTAAAACTGCAACAAATGTGGCAAAGAAATGAACTTTATTTCCTGAATAAAAAGGCGTTATGTTTGGGGTAAATACAACAATACATCACTGAGTACCACTCTTCATATTTTCAATCATGGTGGTGGCTGCATCACATTATGGGTATGCTTGCAATTGTTAAGGATTGGGGAGTTTTTCAGGATAAAAAATAAACAGAATGGCACTAAGCATGGGCAAATTCCCAGAGGAAAACCTGGTTCAGTCTGCTTTCCACCAGACACTGGGAGATGAATTCACCTTTCAGCAGGACAATAACCTAAAACACAAGGCCAAATCTACACTCATTTGCTTACCAAGAAGACAGTGAATGTTCCTGAGTGTCCAAGTTAGTTTTTACTTAAATCTACTTGAAAATCAATGGCAAGACTTAGATGGTTGTCTAGCAATGATCAACCAATTTGACATTTTGAAAATAATAGGTCAATATTGTATAATTTAAGTGTACAAAGCTTTTACAGACTTACCCAGAAAGACTCACAGCTGTAATCGCTACCAAAGTGCTAAAATCATGTTTTCAATCTGTCATTATGGGGTATTGTGTGTAGATGGGTGAGGGGAAAAAAATATTAATTCATTTTAAATTCCGGTTGTGACAACAATGTGGAATAAATCAAGGGTTATGAATACTTTACAAAACACTGTACGCAAGAATTTTGAAAAACATAATGGGCAAATGTTGTACAATCCAGGTGTGGAAAGCTCATAGAGACTTACCAAGAAAGACTCACGTTTGTAATCTCTGCCAAAGGTGCGTCGACAATGTATTGACTCAGGGGTGTGAATACTTATGTAAATGAGATTTCTCTATTTAATTTTCAATAATAGTACAAAAAAATAAACATGAATTCACTTTGTCATTATGGGGTATTGTGTGTAGATGGAGATGTTTTAAAATGTATTTAATCCATTTTGAATTCTGGCTGTAACACAGCAAAATGTAGAATAGGTCTAAGGATATGAATACTTTCCGGAGGCACTGTAATGGCCAATAATGGCTATTTGAATTAGCAAGGTTTTCTTCTTTGCGTTGAGCCTCCTGTCAGCCTTTGGAAAATTGCGTTCCGTTTGGGTTGGAGGAACGTTATGGGGGAGGTTTTGAGGGGGTGGGGAGAGTGGTGTTTACCATAGTGTAGAATTTGGAAGGAGATTAGCTTATTGTGTGATATTTCAGAGACACAAAACAGATATTAGTGAAAGAACTTCGGAAGTTGTGTGTGTGTGTATTAGTGTTTGGACAAGTTTTCGATGTGATAAACAGAAAATAACCAAAGGAGATTAATTTAGAATATTTAAAATATTTTCTAACTTGCTGCGAGTCTGTCTCTGCATTTAATCCACAAGATTGTTAGGCATTCTTGAAACAGGACTACTCTGTGTAATCTGACAAACTAGAGAACATCAACCATGCAAATTGGATCTTTTTTAATCAGACAATGACACTTTTCCAGTATGTTTCTTTTTTTTCTCCAGTTCTCTTTTTTTGTTGATTTATTTAGTACGATTAATTATTTATCACGTGCCTTATGTCTTTTTTTTATTATCACAGAAACATGTTGAATTATAGATATGCGAATGGCCCTCATACACAAATTGAGACGTGGGCTCAGTGTGGGGTGTCTTTTAGTACGTCACTGGCTCAGATAATACACTGGCTTAATGGCTCTTTTCATCTATTTTCTGACCGCTTCAATGGTGCAATTTTCAGTCTCATTTCACAACCCTACTCTGTGTGTGTGTGTGTTTGTGCACCTGTGCGTGTGTGTGTGTGTGTGTGTGTGTGTGTGTATATGTGCATGCCTGTGTGTTTGCGTGGAGAGAGGCTGTCGTCTCATTGTTCCACCTAATCCTAGTCAATTGGACTCTTCTGTGTGCCCTAGCCCTCTGACTGCTAAACAGCTTGGCTGCCTAGCACCAGGCAAGTACTGACACTCCCATTTACTACCACAAACTGGGTCTGCACCGGGCAGGATGCAACTAATGAGAACACACACACAAAACCCATTGTAAAATGAAGCGGTGCCTTTGAAGCAGTGGGAATGTACAACACCCGTAACACAATGATTCATGTAGTTTCAGCAGGTCTTAAAATACTGGGCCATGCTGTGTGAGTAGAGGTCTACGAAGGGCCAATGGGAAGTTTGGCCATGGTTTTAAATGTACTTTATTTCCCAGAAGTAAGCAGAGAGGGGACAGTGAAGCAAACCGAGGGCGGGAGGAAGGGGGGTGAGATGGTTTCAGGGGACCAGAGCGTGAAAATCTGATGTGCAAAAGGGAAGAGGACACAAGTGGAGAGAGAGAGGAAATGGTGGAGGAACTGGAAAGAGTGATGCCAAATAAATAAATGGTGAGAGAGCCAGCCGAGGGAGAGGAGATACAATTGCGTACATTTATGAGTGGGTATTAGAAAGCCCCACGGACATGAAAAACACATTTCAAAGAAGAGCGCTGGCCAGCTTTTAATGCATGTTCTCCTGTCGTTTTTTTGTTGTTGTTATTTTATTTTTGTCAGACGAGACGACACTTAAGCATGTCTCAGGGCCACATTTAAAGTCTACCGGGCTTGTTGGGGAAGGGTTTTGGCTCCAACTCGTCTGTCTGACGTTGCCTTTTGCCAAGATGCCACCGTCGTACCAATATAGGGTCTTGCATTGTGGCCCATGAAACTACTGTAATGGATAATACGTATGTTATGTATCTGCTATTAAGTGTGTGTGTTTATCTGTGTGCAGGTGCAAATGTGTGTATGGTTTATTTGTGTGTGTGTACAGGCCCTCCTGTGTGTGTGTATAGGGTTTAGGGTGGCACTGTTGTGATGACTGGTGGGGGGAGAGATGAGAGTTGAAAGCCAGGACGTCCTCTGAGCTCTCTCCCAACAAGGCGCTCTCTCTCTCCCCTCAGGCACCAAACTCCTCTCCTCCTTTCTTCCTCCTCTCCTCTCTCTCCTCCGAACTTCATTCCTCCCAGTAGGCAAATTAAATATGATGATCCCGCTGGAAATGAAATAGTAAATCTCTTATATGCCTCCCTGCCTTCTTCCCTGCCTGCCTGCCTCCCTAACTGGGGTAGAAACACGCTCTTGAAAGTCACCTTCACCAATGACATCTGTTCCCTGGGAGAAAAATGATCAAAGTAAAGAAATACAGAGGGGAGGTATCGCGCGCCTCCATCTTTTAAATCCCCACTGTGCGAGAGCTCACACTCTTATCAGTTCCTCCACTATGGATATCTACAGTACCAAGGAAGCGCCTTTACCTGAAGTGCTCCAAAAAAATAGGTTTAAAAGTATAGGTGAGTGTGTTTTTGAGATGCGTTTTGGGTGTTGCACGTGGGCACACACACAACTTCATGTGTGCACTGTACTAGTTTTAAGACCTGTTTACAGTGAGGATGCTGAGAAGAGGACACTAGGAAATGTGTGAACATGTGCCTTTATAAAGTATTCATACCCCTTGACTTATTCCACATTTTGTTAGACGAAATTCAAAATGGATTAATGCTATTTTTCTCACCCATCTACACACTCACACACAACAACAACAACAACAACAACAACAACAACAACAACAACAAAAGATGGCACCGACAGAGATGGTTGCCTCGCTTTGGGTCCTTAGGAAACTATGCAGTATTTTGTTTTTTTAATGTATTATTTCTTACATTGTTACCCCAGGAAATCTTAAGTCTTATTACATACAGCCGGGAAGAACTATTGGATATAAGAGCGATGTCAACTTACCAACATTACGAACAGGAATACGACTTTCTCGAAGCGGATCCTCTGTATAGACCACCGCGCAGGAAAATGGATCTAATCCCAGGAGCCGACCCAAGACAACGGTGCCGCAGACGGAGCGGCCTCCTGGTCAGGCTCTGTAGACGTGCACATCGCCCACCGCTCCCTTGCATACGACTTGTCAATGTCCAGTCTCTTGACAACAAGGTAGACTAAATTCGAGAGAGCATCAGAGATTGTACATCCAGAGAATGTTACATTAACAGAAACGTGGCTCTCGGGATATGTTGTCGGAATCGGTTCAGCCACCGGGCTTCTCCATGCATTGCGCCTACAGAGATAAACACCTCTCTGGGAAGTGGAATGACGGGGTTGTATTCTTCATGATTAACGACTCATGGTGTAATCATAACAACATACTGGAACTCATGTCCTTCTGCTCACCCGACCTAGAATTCCTCACAATCAAATACCGTCCATATTACCTTCCAAGAGAATTCTCTTCAGTTATCGTCACAGCTGTGTACATTACCCCTCAAGCAGACACCAATATGACCCTAAAGGAACTTAACTGGACTCAATGTAAACTGGAAACCATATATCCTGAGGCTGCATTTATTGTTGCTGGGGATTTTAACAAAGCAAATAAGAGAACAAGGCTACCTAAATTCTAGCATATTGATTGCACTACGCGCGGGAGTAATACACTAGACCACTGCTACTCTAACTTTTGCGATGCATACAAAGCCCTCCCCTGCCCTCCCTTTGGAAAATCCGACCACGACGCCATCTTGCTCCTACCATCTTATAGGCAGAAACTCAAACAGGATGTACCAGTGACTAGAACCATTCAACGTTGCTCTGACCAATCGGAATCCACGCTTCAAGATTGTTTTGATCACGCAGACTGGGATATTTTCCGGTTAGCCTCTGATAACAACATCGATCTATACGCTGACTCAGTGAGTGAATTTATAAGGAAGTGCATTGGAGATGTGTCTAAAACCTATCCTAACCAGACAACGTGGATGGATGGTGGAATTCGCACAAAACTGAAGGCGCGAACCATGGCATTTAACTATGGAAAGAGGTCTGGGAATATGGCTGAATATAAACAGTGTAGTTATTCCCTCCGCAAGGCAATCAAACAAGCAAAATACCGGTACAGGGACAAAGTGGAGTCGCAATTCAACGGCTCAGAAGTGAGACGTATGTGGCAGGGTCTACAGGAAATCACAGACTACAAAAAGAGAACCGGCCACGTCACCGACACCGTCACGCTTCCAGACAAACTAAACACATTCTTTGACTGCTTTGAAGATAATACAGTGCCATTGTCGCGGCCCGCTAACAAGAACTGCGCCCTCTTCCATGGCCGACGTGAGTAAAACATTTAAACGTGTTAACCCTCGCAAGGCTGCTGGCCCAGACGGCATGCCTAGCCGCTTCCTCAGAGCATGCGCAGACCAGCTGGCTGGTGTGTTTCCGGACATATTCAATCAATCCCTATCCCAGTCTGCTGTCCCCACATGCTTCAAGATGGCCACCATTGTTCCTGTACCCAAGAATGCAAAGATTGAACTAAATGACTACCGCCCCGTAGCACTCACTTCTGTCATCATGAAGTGCTTTGAGAGACTAGTCAAGGATCATATCACCTCCACCTTACCGGCCACCCTAGACCCACTGCAGTTTGCATACCGCCCTAACAGGTCCACAGACAATGCAATCACCATTACACTGCATGCTGCACTATCCCATCTGGACAAGAGGAATACCTATGTAAGAATGCTGTTCATTGACTACAGCCCAGCATTCAACACCATAGTACCCTCCAAGCTCATCAAGCTGGAGGCCCTGGGCCTCAACCCCAACCTGTGCAATTGGGTCTTGGACATCTCCACCTCGTTGAACCTCAACGCAGGGGCCCCACAAGAGAGTGTGCTCAACCCCCTCCTGTACTCCCTGTTCACCCATGACTGAGTGGCCATGCACACCTCCAACTCAATCATCAAGTTTGCAGACGACACAACAGTAGTGAGCTTGATTACCAACAATGACGAGTCATCCTACAGGGAGGAGGTGAAGGCACTTGAAGTGTGATGTCAGGAAAACAACCTCTCACTCAACATTAACAAAACAAAGGAGATGATTGTGGACTTCAGGAACCACAGAAGGAGCATCCCCCTATCCACATCGATGGGACAGCAGTAGGGAAGGTGGAAAGTTAAGTTCTTCAGTGTACATATCACCAACAAACTGAAATGGTCCATGCACACAGACAGCGTGGTGAAGAAGACGCAACAGCACCTCTCCAACCTCAGGAGGCTGAATAAATTAGGCTTGTCACCGAAAACCCTGACTAACTTCTATAGATCCACAATCGAGAGCATCCTGTCCGGCTGTATCACAGCGAGGGTTAACACACGTGGCCATCGCTCACCCATACATACATATTCTCATTCACCCCTTTTTAGATTTGTGTGTATGAGGTAGTTGTTGGGGAATTTTTTGATTCCTTGTTAGATATTACTGCACTGTCCGAACCAGAAGGACAAGCTTTTCGCTACACTCGCATTAAGATCTGCTAACCAAGTGTATGTTACCAATAACATTTGATTTGGAATACCCCATAATGACAAAGTCAAAACATGATTTTAGCACTTTGGTAGCGATTACAGCTGTGAGTCTTTCTGGGTAAGTCTCTAAAAGCTTTGCACACCTAGATTGTACAATATTTGCCCATTTTATTATTTTCAAAATTCTTCAAGCTCTGTCAAATTGGTTGTTGATCATTGCTAGACAACCATTAGACAACCATTTTCCAGTCTTGCCATAGATTTTCGAGAAGATTTCAGTTAAAACTGTAACTCGGCCACTCGGGTACATTCACTGTCTTCTTGGTAATCAACTCCAGTGTAGATTTGGCTTGCGTTTTAGATTTTTGTCCTGCTGAAAGAGGAATTAATCTCCCAGTGTCTGGTGGAAAGCAGACTGAACCAGGTTTCTCTAGGATTTTGCCAGTGCATAGCTCCATTCTGTTTATTTTTTATCCTGAAAAACTCGACAGTCCTTAACAATTACAAGCATACCCATAACATGATGCAGCGACCACTATGCTTGAAAATATCGAGAGTGGTATTCAGTGATATGTTGTATTGGATTTGCTCGAAACATAAAACTTTGTACTCAGGACAAAAAGTGAATTTCTTTGCCACATTTTTTGCATTATTGCTTTAGTGCATTGTTGCAAACATGATGCATGTTTTGGGAATATTTTTATTCTCTACAGGCTTACTTCTTTTCACTCTGTCAATTAGGTTAGTATTGTGGAGTAACTACAATGTTGTTGATCTATCCTCAGTTTTGTCCTATCACAGCCATTAAACTCTATAACTGTTTAAATGTCACCATTGGCCTCATAGTGAAACACTTGAGTGGTTTCCTTCCTCTCCGGCAACGGAGTTAGGTAGGACGCCTGTATCTTTGTAGTGACTGGGTGTATTGATACACCATCCAAAGTGTAATTAATAACTTCACCATGCTCAAAGGGATATTCAATCTCTGCTTCTTTTTTTACCCATAAACCAATAGATGGTAGATGGAAGACACAAAGACCTCCCACTTCGACATGGGATATTGTAGGATATTGTGTGTCGGCCAGTGGCAGTTGTTTCACTTGCTTTGCAAGGGCTGCGGCTTTTGTGGAGCGATGGGTAACGATGCTTCGTGGAAGGCAGTTGTAGATGTGTGCAGAGGGTCCCTGGTTCAAGCCCAGGTAGGGGCGAAGAGAGGGACGGAAGCTATACTGTTACATATGTATGTATCAGAGCCTGAAGACAGACACCCACAACTGTCCTGTCACACACACACTTTGGAGAGTAGACAAAAAGGGGGAAAAGTGCCAAACGCTCATCAGAAGCTACATGTCAGGCCTGGTGAGCCACCAGGGAAGAGAAGCCATTCCGTACACTGTCAACATTGCGCAATTACACTCTCCTTCACATGCACTGTTACCCAATTGCTACTTTGAACAGGAAGGGGGTGGATGAAGGGAGGGGAGAGGACAAACGGAGAAAGAAAGCACCAGGAAGAGAAGAAGATAAGAAAGGCAAACCGGGGCCTGCCTGTCACTCTCCGTCACATTTTCCTCCGAGGGGTTCGGTGAGGTTTCACGCATCATGTTTTTTCCCCTCCTCCCCCCATTACCCCCACTGAGAAAAAACAGATTGTCTCCTCTCAATGAATTTATTTTTCTTCTTTACGGGACTGGAACAGCTGCCAGCTGAAGGGACGGAGACAGAGCACAGAGTGAGATGTGTGTGTGTGTGTGTCGCAGAGTGCACATCCCTCCCCACCACGCTACACTGACCCCAATCACCACCTGAGGGACCAGTCCAGCACTGACAGATAGCACAACCAGGCTGACACATGACAAATTGCTACTCACCGCACAACCCTATAGAACACACACACACACACACGCATATATATGCAGCAATGCACACACTGGTCCCCTTGCTACCTCAGGCCCCCCTATGCCTCTCCCCATTTCATTTAATACCTGTGTATGGAGCCTGAGATTACAGTGGGGCCCAGGCTATTGGATCAGACTGCTGGAAGTAGCTTCCCTTCGTTGAGGAAGATGTATAGATTGCATTCTGCTGGTCTGCAGCCGTTCCCCAGCCCTGTTCAGATGAGAAGACAACAAAACAACACACAACACACATTGATCCTTAGGCACACTGTATTTTTTTCAGCCCCCAGGTTTATTTGCAGATGGTGAAGGAAGAATCCCACACACGTCCACTGGAACACACACACACACACACACACACACCCATGTACCACCACCTTTTTATTTATTCTTCTGCAAGATAAGCCCAGACCAAACAGATTGTTGTTAGTGCGAGCTTCCCTCCATTATTGGATTATAAAGCAATGTGACATCTCTATTACTGTACCAACCGATCTCCCATCCCCACTCTGCTGCAAACACAGTAATCCGGCCACTGATAACATTGGCAGCTGCACCACTCATTGTGTCCCCTTGGCAGACACAATATCCACAAGTCAGCTAACTGTTTACATCTTAGCTATTAGCGCTTCCTCCCACTGTTTATTAGTCTGCTCTAGCCCACCTAGGAGAAAAAAACGTATTGGATTGAGGGGAAAAAGCTGACGCGTGGACGTACACCAACCAGGTCCTTACTCCTTACAGACTGTCTCCAATCAATCGGGAATGTGTTAATGGCTTCCCAAGATTGCTTTTCTCATATCAAATGGAATCAGTGACTAGTGTGACATGGACTTTAATGGTTAGCGTTGTGACTCCATAGGGGACTGATGGTATCTGTTGCAGCAAGAGAGGGACGGAAGTATGAGCGTTCTCACCAGATTCTGTAGGCAGAGACTGTTACAGGAAACCAAAAATTATAATACACCATCTCCTGTTCTATCATACCCCTGGGGGTGATGACAATCCACCTGTATCTGTCATTATGTTTTCCGCCATAACTCACCTGAACCAGGAAGTAACCGGTGTCTCATTTTACTGTGGCAAAATGAGAAACAAGTTTCTCCAACGGCAATGGTCCACACAGCTCTACAGTAGATGGGTTTTTTAAGCTATGCATTTCATTCATGGAACAAGAAAATATGGTTTTATTGTTCTTTTCACTGCAGTTTTCTTTTAGCCTCCCTGAACACAATCAGAGTTTGGGTTCTGAGTGGGACCGCCGTCATTTTCTGCTTGAAACGTCATTTCAATGGTTATTCTCTCTCACTTTATTTCTCTCTCTCTCTTTCTGTACTCTTATTGGCCTATTGAACAGGCAATGCAATTTCCTACTTTTTCTCCCCTTGTCTCTCCCTCTTCCTCTCGTATGTGTGTGACAGCGGCTGTTAGACTCAGCGCCCAAATGAAAGCTGACCAACTCTTGTTCTGAACTTTCGCCCAATGAACGTCACGCTGTTATCGGTTTTGACAAAACAAGCCTCAGATAGGTCTAAGTAGAGACAGTAAGGAAAATGGGGGGAGAGAAAGAAAATGGAACAGACCCACAGGCATTTCTCCGCCGCTCTCATTTCAGTTCCGCCTACATCGCTGTAGATGGTTTGTCACTGTTTAACCTCGTTATACACCTCTCAGTGACGCTAAAACCCACCCTAACGCTCTGTGGAGCATTATTCATCCACCCCAGGTCATCTTTGGGAGGGCGAAAGCCAAGCTGGTTTCATCCGGTTTGCCTGGTTTATCGAGTTACATCCAAATGGAATCAAGGGAAAGATAGAAATGCTCTGAGGAGGATGGGGGAACAGCCATATTGTTTCACTCTCATCTTCAATTAAAGGGCCTGTGTAATGACTTAACCTTTCGTATACAGCACATATAGTACTCTAGCTGCATAGCAGGTGAATCTACACACTAACCCTATTTGGACCCTATTCCCTGTTAATGTTTCCATCGTCTTCTTTAATACTAAGGAAGGCCGTTGACTGGGGCAATATTAACTGACACCTTGACAAGAGAACTTCCAGACTGTAAGTATGAATTCAAATGGAATTGTATTCATTGCATGCTTCGTAAACAACAGGTGTAGACTAAGAGTGAAATGCTTACGTACTGGCCCTTACCAACAATGCAGGGAAAAAAAAGATAAATAAGTAGAAAAAAATGTAAGAAGAAAACAATCAAAACATAATAACAGGAGGAATAAATAGACGATGAGTAACGATAACTTGGCTGTATACATGGGGTACCAGTACCAAGTTGAGGTAGACATGTATATACAGTACCATTCAAAGGTTTGGACACACCATAACAAATCAAAATATAGTTCATATTTGAGATTCTTCTAAGTAGCCACCCGTTGCCTTGATGACAGCTTTGCACACTCTTGGAGCATCGGTACCGTTTGGCGTGCGATGAGAGAGAGAACAGTCTGACTTGGGTGGCTGGAGTCTTTGACAATTTCTCCTTTCTCTGACACTACCTGGTATAGAGGTCCTGGATGGCAGGTATAGAGGCCCCAGTGATGTACTGGGCAGTACGCACAACCCTCTGTAGCGCCTTGCGGTCAGGTGCCAAACAGTTGCCATACCAAGCAGTGATGCAGCTAGTCAAGATGCTCTCAATAGTGCAACTGTAGAACTTTTTGAGGATCTCTGAGGGCCTGTGCTGACTTTTTCCAGCCTCCTGAGGGGGAAGAGGCATTGTCGTGGCCTCTTCACGACTGTGTTGATGTTTGTGGACCATGATAGTACCTTAGTGTTGTGGACATAGAGGAACTTGAAGCTCTCGACCGGTTCCACTACAGCCTCATAAATGTGAATGGGGGCGTGCTCGACCTTCCGTTTCCTGTAGTCCACGATCAACTCCTTTGTCTTGCTGACGTTGAGGGAGAGGTTGTTGGCACCACTGTGCCAGGTCACTGACCTCCTCCCTGTAGGCTGTCTCATCGTTGTCGGGAGCGCTAAATGAACCAAACCTGCCTTTTTATCGGTGAAGGAGGACATTACCCCAACACGCACATGCACACCGCAAACAGCCTAATCGCCCCAGGCAAACCACTGCGAGAGTAGAGCGAGGTAATTGGTGTGGAGAACGCTCCTCACTTCTCTCAATTTAGGGTGTGTTTAGCCTCCTCTGCGATCATTAGAAAATAGACTGTTATTTCACACTACTTACCCTAAAAGCTTTAACCTCTAACCTCTAGAGTGAATGGTAAGTGTATGAGTCCAGTTGGGTTCTAACATAATGGGGAGGTCTTTATTGACTCTGTCTATTGCCACCCTTAAAAATTAGATGATAGAATATTGTTTCCACACAGTACTTCAAATGGATACTCTGACGTTTCCTGTATTTGAATGGGACATTTCTCACTCAGTGATGTTTTTTTCTTGCACTTCAGAGAAACCTTGTTTTTCAAAAGAAGCCTTTGTTAAATAAAAAATCCTAGAAACCCTGTTGAATGATTTTAAATCAGTAGGACTCATTCCTTTGGCTTTGGTGTCTGTTCAATGTGTTTGTTTGAGTAGTGTGTGGGAGAAAGAGAGAAATATTTTATATGGGCTTGGGAAAGAGTTAAATATTTGTATTCTTGTGTGCACGCGTGAGACTGCATCTGTGCATGAGCATGTGTGTGTGTGTGTGTGAAAGTGAAGATTCCCCGAGGGGACTCCAGAGCGGGGCTAAGGTCTTTGAGGCGCTCTCTGGCTCCCAGCCACAGAGGGACCAGATAAGACCTCTGCTCAGAGACCCTGCCCACCTCAACTTCCCTGCAGGCCCTCTACTGCCCCCTTCTCCTTCCCCACTGTCAACCTCTCCTTCTCTACTGCCCCCCTCACACTCCCTACTGCCCACTTCTCCTTCCCTGCAGGCCCCCTACTTCCCCCTAACACACAGCCATTTCCCCATTACTTGGCACCACCATTAATCACTGGCCAGCAGGAAGACACACCAAGTTGTGTGTGACTCCACACAGTAGTTGTGTTTAACAATAGAGCTGTAACCCTGATGGTGGTCCTTGGCCACGCCATCCATTACATCACAATCAGCCCATTGAGAAAACTGTCTCTCTTCTGCCCTGGAGGATTGGTAGGAATGAGGGGTGTGTGTGGTCGTGGCCCTTTCCAAAAATGCAGAGAATTTTTTTTATCATAGAAAAATAATAACACGAGTAATAAATACACAATGAGTACCGATAACTTTACGATATACATGGGGTACTAGTAATGAGTCGATGTGCAGAGGTACGAGGTAATTGAGGTAGATATGTCCAGTTGAAGTCGGAAGTTTACATACACCTTACCCAAATACATTTAAACTCAGTTTTTCACAATACCTGACATTTAATCCTAGTAAAAGTTCCCTGTCTTAGGAAATGTCAGAGGACAGAGGACACTGTCTTAGGAAATGTCAGAGTAATAGTAGAGAGAATTATTTATTTCAGCTTTTATTTCTTTCATCACATTCCCAGTGGGTCAGAAGTTTACATACAATCAATTAGTATTTGGTAGCATTGCTTTTAAATAGTTTAACTTGGGTCAAATGTTTCCCATTTGGCCCATCCCTCCTGACAGAGCTGGTGTAACTGAGTCAGGTTTGTAGGCCTCCTTGCTCACACACTCTTTTTCAGTTCAGCCCACACATTTTCTATAGGATTGAGGGCTTTGTGATGGCCACTCCAATACCTTGACTTTGTTGTCCTTTAGCCATTTTGCCACAACTTTGGAAGTATGCTTGGGGTCATTGTCCATTTGGAAGACCCATTTGTGACCAAGCTTTAACTTCCTGACTGATTTCTTGAGATGTTGCTTCAATATATCCACAGAATTTTCCTTGCTCATGACGCCATCTATTTTGTGAAGTGCACCACAGTCCCTCCTGCAGCAAAGCACCCCCACAACATGATGCTGCCACCCCATTCTTCACGGTTGGGATGGTGTTCTTCGGCTTGCAAGCCTCCCCCTTTTTCCGCCAAACATAATAATGAACATTATGGCCAAACAGTTCTATTTTTGTTTCATCAGACCAGAGGACATTTCTCCAAAAAGTACAATCTTTGTGCAGTTGCAAGCCATAGTCTGGCTGTTTTATGGCGGTTTTTGAGCAGAGGCTTTTTCCTTGCCGAGCGGCCTTTCAGCTTATTTCGATATAGGACTCGTTTTACTATGGATATAGATACTTTTATACCCGTTTCCTCCAGCATCTTCACAAGGTCCTTTTGCTGTTATTCTGGGATTGATTTGCACCTTTCTCACCAAAGTACGTTCGTCTCTAGGAGACGAACGTACCTTCCTGAGCGGTATGGTGGCTGTGTGGTCCCATGGTGTTTATACGTGCGTACTATTGTTTGTACAGATGAACGTGGTACCTTCAGGCATTTGGAAATTGCTCTCAAGGATGAACCAGACTTGTGGAGGTCTACAATTTTTTTCTGAGGTCGTGGCTGACTTCTTTTGATTTTCCCATGATGTCAAGCAAAGAGGCACGGAGTTTGAAGGTAGGCCTTGAAATTCATCCACAGGTACACCTCCAATTGACTCAAATGATGTCAATTAGCCTTATAAAGTCATGACATCATTTTCTGGAATTTTCCCAGCTGTTTAACCTCTCTGGGATATGTAGGACGGTAGCGTCCCACCTCACCAACAGCCAGTGAAATTGCAGGGTGCCAAATTCAAAACAACAGAAATCCCATAATTTAAATTCCTCAAACATACAAGTATTTTATACCATTTTAAAGATAAACTTGTTGTAAATCCAGCCACAGTGTCCGATTTCAAAAAGGCTTTACGACAAAAGCACACCAAACGATTATGTTAGGTCAGTACCTAGTCACAGAAAAACACAGCCATTTTTCCAGCCAAAGAAAAAAAGCAGAAATAGAGATAAAATTAATCACTAACCTTTGATGATCTTCATCAGATGACACTCAGAGGACTTCATGTTACACAATAGATGTATGTTTTGTTCGATAAACTTCGTTTATATCCAAAAATCTCAGTTTACATTGGCGCATTATGTTCAGTAGTTCCAAGACATCCAGTGATTTTGCAGAGAGCCACTTCAATTTACAGAAATACTAATAAATATTGATAAAAGATACAACTGTTATGAATAGAAATTTAGATCCACTTCTCCTTAATGCAACCGCTGTGTCAGAGTTTTAAAAAACTTTACGGAAAAAGCACACCATGCAATAATCTGACTACAGAGATCAGACAACAAACAACCCAAACAGATACCCCCCATGTTGTGGAGTCAACAGAAGTCAGAAAAAGCATTATAAATATTCACTTACCTTTGATGATCTTCATCAGAATGCTCTCCCAGGAATTCCAGTTCCACAATAAATGTTTGTTTTGTTCATCATTTATGTCCAAATACCTCCTTTTTGTTCGCGCGTTTAGTACACAATCCAAACTCACGAGGCGCGGGCAAGTCCAGGCGAAAGTTCAAACGAAAAGTAATATTACAGTTTGTAGAAACATGTCAAACAAAGTATAGAATCAATCTTTAGGATGTTTTTATCATAAATCTTCAATAATGTTTCAACCGGAGAATTCCTTTGTCTGTAGGAAGGCAATGGAACGCAGCTAACTCTCACGTGAGCGCGCGTGGTCAGCTCATGGCACTCTGCCAGACCCCTGACTCAATCAGCTCTCATTCCCCCCTCCTTCAAACAACTTTCTATAGACTGTTCACATCTAGTGGAAGCCTTAGGAAGTGCAATATGACCCCATAGACACTGTATAGGCAATGACTTGAAAAACTACAAACCTCAGATTTCCCACTTCCTGGTTGGATTTTTTCTCAGGTTTTTGCCTGCCATATTGAGTACTGTTAAACTCACAGACATCATTCAAACCATTTTAGAAACTTCAGAGTTTTCTATCCAATACTACTAATAATATGCATATATTAGCAACTGGGCCTGAGTAGCAGGCAGTTTACTCTGGGCACCTTATTCATCTAAGTTACTCAATACTGCCCCCCAGTCCCAAAGAAGTTAAAGGCACAGTCAACTTAGTGTATGTAAACTTCTGACCCACTGGAATTGTGATTCAGTGAATTATAGGTTAAATAATCTGTAAACAGTTGTTGTAAAAATTACTTATGTCATGCACAAAGTAGACGTCCTAACCGACTTGCCAAAACTATAGTTTGTTAACAAGAAATTTGTGGAGTGGTTGAAGTGGTTGAAGAATGAGTGTTAATGACTCGAACCTAAGTGTATGTAAACATCCGACTTCAACTGTACAAATAGGTAGGGATAAAGTGACTAAGCAACGGAATAGATAATAAACAGTAACAGCATCATATCAAATCAAATGTTATTTGTCAAATGCGCCGAATACAACAAGTGAACCCGTTCCCAACAATGCAGTTAAAAAGTACAACAATTTTATTTTACAATTTTAAGGGCCTAACTTTGACACCGCCTGGTTTAATGGTCCTGGATGGCAGGTAGCCCGGCCCGTGATTTACTGGACCGTACGCACTACTTCCTGAAGCACCTTGTGGTCGGATGCCAAGCAGTTGCTATACCAAGCGGCTATACAGCCAGTCAAGATGCTCTCAATGGTGCAGCTGTAGATCTTTTTGTGGATCTGCGGACCCATGCCAAATCTTTTCAGCCTCCTGAGGGGGAAGAGGTGTAGTCATGCCCTCTTCACGTGTGTGGACCATGATAATTCCTTAGTGATGTGGACACCGAGGAACTTTAAACTCTCGACCTACAGCCCCATCCATGTGGATGGGGGCCTCCGTTTCCTGTAGTCCACGATCAGCTCCTTTGTCTTGCTGACGTTGAGGGAGAGGTTGTTGCACATGAAGGCACGCACACACACAGCTCTGCCAGTCCAGGGGTCTGACCTTTAGAGGAAACATGGCCTCTTCCTGATGAGAACAGATTTGAAACATGTCTCGTCTCGCTCTGCAGAGCCGTGTCAGGGAGAGAGGATGAATGGAGCTGACACTTCTCCTCCCTCCATCTATTCATCCATCCTTCCATCCCGTCAGTCTCTACATGTGTGTGGTCAGTCCATCATCACATCACTGTGGTCGCGGCACTTCATTCAGAAAGACAGAAAACGTCTGGAAGCTGGTGTGTGCTTTGCCTTATTTGACAGACTCGGACAAGCCATTTATTTCAACAATAACACGGCATGAATCCTTTTAAGTCTTAACTTGTTTTAGCGATGACACGGTGTGATGGTGAGAGATGTCTCCTTAATTGAGGTGTTGTTAATATGTCATGTAATTCCATGAATAATAAATGGAGTTACACTGACAGACCCTAGTGGGATGATGGAAGAAGAGGATGTGTTCCACAACATATTCATCTGGTAATTTGTAAACTTCCCCTCCCTCGGCTCCCAGTCTGCATCTTTTAATGAGCTGCAGGTGTCACGTCCAGGCTCTCGCGCTCACCACCAATGTAATGGTGACTCTGACTTCACCAAGGGTGACGCTATAAAGCCGTTCACTACAATGGATGAGGAGCCATACGCGCGCGCGCACACACACACACACACACACCTCAATACAACCACCAATATTGGTTATAGAACCTCTAAACCATGGGGTGTATGTACAAAATGGGATTGGTGGTTTTAGTAGCAGATGTGCCTCTGTGTCCTCCTACCGTTATGAATAGGGGAAGATCAGGGGGAGAGGAGAAGAGGGGATGGATAGCGGTATACAGGAGAGCACTCACGGAGAGTAATTGAGTTTTGATTGTCGGTTGTCAAAAAGCCGTCATTATTGGCTGCTTCCACCTGATCTGAAGCGGGGCTTTGATAAGGATGAAAGCCGGATGCCATTACCCAGATGGCTGTGTTGATACTGTTGAAATCATTCTGTCTCTCGCTCTATTTACAAGGGTTTTCAAAAAACAATAAATGTGTGTGTGTGTGTGCCGAGCTACTCTGAAGTGAATAGCACAATAGTAGAGATGAGTGACAGTGATATCAGGACGGAGGTACACCAACATGAAACGCACTTCCAAGCGGAACAACACTCTTCCTGTTGTTGTCGTCGATACTAAACTCCTTTATTTTTTTAAAAGCACTCCGTACACACACACACACGCACAACCACACACAGACAACTGGTCTCAGTGACAACAGCTGTTCCTCTGTGTCTTTGGTATCCCTGGGAAGAATCAGTGACATCTCGCCATCTCCCTCTCCGCTCGCCTGCGCCGGAGTTTAGTCTCCGGAACGCTCGAACGCACCCGTGAGAATCTGTGCTGCTAGGCTGTGCAGGGGTCTGACAGCGTATCACACATCTCGCCGGGTGTGAAAAAGAGGACGGCTGTCAGTCAAACAGTGTTGTCTCTCCCTGTGCTGGACCATAACAGCTATGAAGACCTCCTAAGGGGAGAACCAGACAAGTTTACAAGTTATCTATCGATCTACACTATATATACAAAAGTATGTGGACACCCCTTCAAATTAGTGGATTCAGCTATTTCAGCCACACCCATTGCTGACCGGTGTATAACATCGAGCACACAGCCATGTAATCTCCGCAGACAAGCATTGGCAGTAGAATGGCCTTACTGAAGAGCTCAGTGACTTTCAATGTGGCACCGTTATAGGATGCCACCTTTCCAACAAGTCAGTTAATCAAATTTCTGCCCTGCTAGATCTGCCCGGTCAACTGTAAGTGCTGTTATTGTGAAGTGGAAGCAACAACTGCTCAGCCGCAAAGTGGTAGGCCACACAAGCTCACAGAATAGGGCCGCCGAGTTGCTCCTAAAAAAAAAAAAATCCTGTTCTTGAATGTAACACTCAATGCCAAGTTCCAAACTGCCTCTGGAAGCAACGTCAGCACAATAACTTTTTGTCGGGAGCTGGGTTTCGATGGCCGAGCAGCCGCACACAAGGCTAAGATCACCATGCGCAATGTCAAGTGTCGGCTGGAGTGGTGTAAAGGTCACTGCCATTGGACTCTGGAGCAGTGGAAACGCGTTCTCTGGCGTGATGAATCATGCTTCACCATCTGGCAGTCCAACGGATGAATCTGGGTTTGGCGGATGCCAGGAGAACGCTACCTGCCCCAATGCATATTGCCAACTGTGAAGTGGCATACAATGACATTCTAGACGATTCTGTGCTTCCAACATTGTAGCAACAGTTTGGGGAAAGCCCTTTCCTGTTTCACCATGACAATGCCCCCGTGCACGATGCGAGTTCAATACAGAAATAGTTTGTCGAGATTGGTGTGGAAAAATTTGACTGGCCTGCACAGAGCCCTGACCTCTACCCCATCGGACACCTTTGGGATGAATTGGAACGCCGACTGCGAGCCAGACCTAATCGCCCATCAGTGCCCGACCTCACAAATGCTCTTGTGGCTGAATGGAAGTAAGTCCCTGCAGCAATGTTCCAACATCTAGTGGAAAGCCTTCCCAGAAGAGTGGAGGTGGGACCAACTCTATCGTTCTATCAATTGTTCTTCTAACGCAAAATCCAGGATGAGCCTGAGAATTGAGGCTGTCATTTAATGCAAGGCTTTGGAGTCTGCATGCAGGATGAACTGGCTGCCTTTCTTGCTCGCTCACACACACTAAGCCACACACACCCCTGTGTCGGGGTAGAAGCGTGGCTGCCACAGACACGGCCAATTTGTTTCCTCTCATCCGGGACTAATACCTTTATTCTCCCTCCCAGAGCACTTAGTGCATCACAAGAGGCCTGCTGCTGCTCCGTAACACTGCCCACAGCAGAAGGGAGCTTAGGTAGAAAGATGCACCACGCTACACTACACTATGCTAGCTACATCATGCTAACTCTGTGCTATGCTACAGCTGCGCTACAGACGTTTTTCTCTGGCTTACACACTTTATACATTCCTTACTGTTGTTATAAAATTGAATAATTGTGATGCTTTCGGTTTTGTACACCAGCTTCAAACAGCTGAATATACTATATTGTTGGTTATGGTAAATATATTTCACAGCGGTTTAGATGGGACAATGATTCTCTACACTATACTTGCTCTGTTTTGTCATATAAACTGAAATTAGGCAACTATTAGAATTTTAGCAACCAGGAAATGGCGGAGTGAGTTCTGCATATTGCACCTTTTGAAATGATTTGATTATACTGGTACAAGTGGGGGGTAAGGCCGAAAATCCCACCCCTGCCGACCCTGAAATGCGATGAATATCAATTCTCTGGCAGCATCATTCCTCTCCCCATCCATCCCTCCCTCTGCCATTCAGAGATGTCCCTACCTGGAGGTTTAAGGCCGGGGTAATAGGCTTCATCCATCTTCTCCTCCGACGAGCAACCTTGGCCCCTGACCCGCCATTTTGTATAATTCTATGACAGGTGTGTCAAAGAAGGCTCGTCGTGTTCGGGCTCTCCAAGCTATTTGGCTATTACGTGAGCAGGAGAGCGTGGATTGGTTCTCTGGTGATTGGAGAGGATGGTTAAGAGGACCTTGGTACCCACTGGGAAAGAGATGGATGGACGTTCTTTAAACCTCCAATCCTATTCAGACACACAGACATGTGCATGCGCTCACACACAGGCACACTTTACGCCATACTCAAGCATACAGTTATTGAATTTTTGAGGGAAAAGTTGGTGTGTTCAAGAAAAAATGTGCACAACTTTGTAACTTAATATCCATTGAGAGCGGTTTGCACTTCAATACTCTCCCACCACCCTTACTCGCCACTTGTATTTCTCCCATAACCTCCTGTCTTACTGTAAACATATTGTGCATGTGTAATGCGGTGTGTGTCTGCGTGTTTAAGGCAGACTCGAATCCCCGTTTTCCACAGCCATTGCCAGCAGTCTCTATTACCCCAGAGGGAGACTGTCATGTCCCAACAGATGTCAAGCCATTCTCTCACTGACCCTCTCTTCTCCCCCTACCCTATTTCACCCTCATTTCTCACAATCTCGATCTCACTCTCTCTCTCCTCTCACTCTTTCAGTCATGACATTTCCCCTCTGCCAGAGAAACTGACCCCCCCCCTCTCCTCACGCTCCTCCAGCACGGCTGGTGTGAATTTCCAATGTAGCGAACGCATGTCACTACCCGGCTAATTTGATTTCTCTGCCTGGCCAGCCGGCAATTCCTCCACACTTTCAGCGAACCAGAAACGTATTCACCAACCGAGCCCAACCTCAATAGTTCTCCCCACAAATAGAGAGGGGGGGAGACGGCGGAGAGCAGGAGATGGTAGGGGGGAGAGAGGAGGGAAGGAAGGAGGACCTAGGCCTGTTGTCTGAGAGCGATATGTGTGGAAGTCGTTTGACAAGGAGGTGACGTGAGATTTTTCTTGACTCGTTTCTGAGTTTTGTTTCCTTTTAACGGGGTGCGTTTTTGAAGGACCGAAGATAGCATTTGTTTTGTGGAAATTGCGCCAGCTTTTTTGTCACAGGAAGGATGTATCTCTCACTTCTTTTGATCAGTTTCTGTTTCCCTGAGCGAGCACAGGTTTTATCATACGTCATATCTGGAGGATTTACAGTGGGCCCTGCCACGTGTTCCTCACTTTAATCATTTGAAATCTGGCCTTGATAACACTGAACCGGACCATTCTCACTGCGATAAAAGGCGACTTGAAGAAGAAAAGAGCCTGTAGTTCAATATACACAGCGACAGCGAGAGAGAGTTATCGCTAGTGGTCAGATGGTGTGTGGGGTTGCCTGTGTGGACCAGTACATGCTTTCATGTATTGGTCCGTGTCAATGTGTGTCTTCCTTCATGAAAGTTTGTGACAACAGGTGTCCGCATGTTTGTGTGCGTGTATGTTTGACTTTGATCTCAGTCTCCGTATTTCATTGGTGGCCATGGAGTTTTAGCCCTTATCTCCCTGCCTGCAGTCTGGTCACTGGGCTATTTGTTTACCCACCAACAACCGCATAGCAGCATGAGCCCTACTTTATACTGTCTCTCGGCTTTATCAGCAACTCACAATACACTCCTAGACCTGATAATCTCTTTGCTTTCTCCTCCACACACACACACACACATTACTTCCAGCAGCTGATTACCTGCGTAAATAAACCGTGATTTGTCTGGTGGGAGTTTTTTTTCTGCAACGCGGGTTAATCGATAAGATTGTTAAGTCTTTTGACTGTCTCACTATCAATTACAAGGTAGTGGGAAGAGGGAAAATCAATGTGTTCAAAATGTATTCCAGATATCCAGCCAGACAGACGGGTGGGTGCATTGTGCAAAGGAAGGCGCTTGTGAAGTCTGAAGGGCAAATGGCTCCTTGGGGGGGAAGAGGGACACTCTGAAGAGGAGATGATATGGTGGAGGGAGGGAAAGAGGGATCGTAAACAGAAGGTCAGCTGATTTGGGCTGTCACCCACACAGTGGCAGGCGCTCCTTCTGGCTGAGATGGTGTGTGTGTGTGGGTTGTCCCAATAGAATAGATAGAGGTGTATATATTAATTCAGTCATCTCTGTCCTCATATTTGTCATAGCAAGGTGTGACATGCTTAGTTTTGAAGTCGTTTTCTGCTGATAGCATATCCAAGTTGTGTTAGGCCATGCAGACCCTACTGCTTTGTACACTGCCTGACAGGAGCTACTGTGTGCAGCCGTCAGTGTCTCCTCTGTGTGGTTGAGATGTTGACCTCACTCTAAATGGCCAATTATAGACCCCCTCTTTTCTGGGTTTTAATAGAGAGACGCTCTCTCTTTCTCTTCCTCCTCCATGCTGGGGTCAGGAGTCATCCTATAGGGCATTCATTAATTATTGTTTTACCGCTGTCTGTTCGATGCTCGGGGAATTGGAAAGGGGCGGAATTATTGCTGTGGTCAGGACATAAGTGAAGTGTACACAACACCACTCCCTTTGACTGGGAATGAATTCCCAGGTATCTGGAATGCTGGAGTTATTGATTGATGGGTGGAAAGGGGTAAGAGGCCCTGTGGGCTGTTTACTGTCACAACTCCCTTGCTCGCCTATCTATCTCTCTTTCTCTTTCTTGGCTAACTCTATATTTATCTGTCTTTCTATCACTCTCTTTTTCTCACTCTTTCTTCCTCTTGGCTCTTTCAATTCTTCCTCTGCTCTCTTTTCTCTCAAATTCGCTCTCTTTTCACCTACACTCCTCTCTCTCTCTCTCTCTCTCTCTCTCTCTGTCTCTCTGTCTCATTCTCCCTCCTTGCTCTCTCTCTTTGAGTAGGATTCAGTGGTACGGCATAGACAGTCGTTTTGAGAATGAGACAAATATACATTTTCACAAAGTCTGCTGCCTCAGTGTCTTTAGATATTTTTGTCAGATGTTACTATGGAATAGTGAAGTATAATTACAAGCATTTCACAAGTGTCAAAGGGTTTTATCGACAATTACATGAAGTTGATGCAATGAGTCAATATTTGCAGTGTTGACCCTTCTTTTTCAAGACCTCTGTAATCCGCCCTGGCATGCTGTCAATTAACTTCTGGGCCACATCCTGACTGATGGCAGCCCATTCTTGTATAATCAATGCTTGGAGTTTGTCAGAATTTGTGGGTTTTTGTTTGTCTACCTGCCTCTTGAGGATTGACCACAAGTTCTCAATGGGATTAAGGTCTGGGGAGTTTCCTGGCCATGGACCCAAAATGTCGATGTTTTGTTCCCCGAGCCACTTAGTTATCACTTTTGCCTTATGGCAAGGTGCTCCATCATGCTGGAAAAGGCATTGTTCGTCACCAAACTGGAGGATGTGTTGGTACCATTCTTTATTCATAGCTGTGTTCTTAGGCAAAATTGTGAGTGAGCCCACTCCCTTGGCTGAGAAGCAGCCCAGCACATGAATGGTCTCAGTATGCTTTACTGTTGGCATGACACAGGACTGATGGTAGCGCTCACCTTGTCTTCTCCGGACAAGCTTTTTTCCGGATGCCCTAAACAATCGGAAAGGGGATTCATCAGAGAAAACGACTTTCCCCCAGTCCTCAGCAGTCCAATCCCTGTACCTTTTGCAGAATATCAGTCTGTCCCTGATGTTTTTCCTGGAGAGAAGTGGCTTCTTTGCTGCCCTTCTTGACACCAGGCCATCCTCCAAAAGTCTTCGCTTCACTGTGCGTGCAGATGCACTCACACCTGCCTGCTGCCATTCCTGAGCAAGCTCTGTACTGGTGGTGCCCCCATCCCACAGCTGAATCAACTTTAGGAGACGGTCCTGGCACTTGCTGGACTTTCTTGGGCACCCTGAAGCCTTCTTTACAACAATTGCACCACTCTCCTTGAAGTTCTTGATGATCCGATAAATGGTTGATTTAGGTGCAATCTTACTGGCAACAATATTCTTGCCTGTGAAGTCCTTTTTGTGCAAAGTAATGATGACGGCATGTGTTTCCTTGCAGGTAACCATGGTTGACAGAGGAAGAACAATGACTCCAAGCACCACCCTCCTTTTAAAGCTTCCAGTCTGTTATTCAAACTCAGTCAGCATGACAGAGTGATCTCCAGCCTTGTCCTTGTCAACACTCACAACTGTGTTGAGAGAATCACTGACATGGTGTCAGCTGGTCTTTTTGTGGCAGGGCTGAAATGTAGTGGAAATGTTTTTGAGGGTATTCAGTTCATTTGCATGGCAAAGAGGGACTTTGCAATTCATCTGAACACTCTTCATAACATTCTGGAGTATATGCAAATTGCCATCATACAAACTGAGGCAGCAGACTTGGTGAAAATTAATATTTGTGTCATTCCCAAAACTTTTGGCCATGACTGAACTGTACAGTATTTGTACATCAGCTGTGAATGGGCTCCTGTTGTTAGCCATCCAGTAATTGCTCTGCTCCTCTAAACACTCCCCATCACTCCCCCCTTTGATCTGCCATCAGTTTTGGAGCACTCCCCAGGGCTTTGAAAAGGTTGCTTACAGATTAGATGGCTGTGTTTTCTTTATAAAAGGCCCCAGACTTCCCTAACTCCTGTTGAAGGTACACTATATATACAAAAGTATGTGGACACCCCTTAAAATGAGTGGATTCAGCTATATCAGCCACACCCGTTGATGACTGGTTTATAAAATGGAGCACACCGCCATGCAATCTCCATAGACAGACAGTGGCAGTAGAATAGCCTTACTGAAGAGCTCAGTTATATTCAACGTGGTACCCTCATATGATGCCACATTTCCAACAAGTCAGTTTGTCAAATTTCTGCCCTGCTAGAGCTGCCCCGGTCAACTGTAAGTGCTGTTATTGTGAAGTGGAAACGTCTAGGAGCAACAATGGCTCAGCCGTGAAGTGGTAGGCCACACAAGCTCACAGAACAGGACTGCTGTTGTGCGTTGCGCGTAAAAATCGCCTGTCCTCAGTTGCAACACTCACTACCGAGTTCCAAACTGCCTCTGGAAGCAACGTCAGCACAATAACTGTTTGTTCGGGAGCCGCACACAAGCCTAAGATCACCATGCGCAATGCCAAGCGTCGGTTGGAGTGGTATAAAGCTTGCCACTATTGGACTGTGGAGCAGTGGAAAGGTGTTCTCTGGAGTGATGAATCACACTTCATCATCTGGCAGTCCGACTAACGAATCTGGGTTTGGCGGATGCCAGGAGAACACTACCTGCCCCAATGCGTAGTGCTAACTGTAAAGTTTGGTGGAGGAGGAATAATGGTTTGGGCTAGACCCCTTAGTTCCAGTGAAGGGACATGTGCAAATATTTGTATGAACATAAGATTCAACAACTGAGACATAAACTGAACAGGTTCCACAGACATGTGACTAACAGAAATTGAATAATGTGTCCCTCAACAAAGGGGGGATCAAAAGTAACAGTCAGTATCTGGTGTGGCCACCAGCTGCATTAAGTACTGCAGTGCATCTCCTCCTCATGTACTGCACCAGATGTGCCAGTTCTTGCTGTGAGATGTTACCCCACTCTTCCACCAAGGCACCTGCAAGTTCCAGGATAATTCTATAGCCCTAGCCCTCACCCTTCGATCCAACAGGTCCCAGACGTGCTCAATGGGATTGAGATCCGGGCTCTTCGATGGCAGAACACTGACATTACTGTCTTGCAGGAAATCCTGCACAGAAGGCTGGTGGCATTGTCATGTCAGGATGAGCCTGCAGGAAGGGTACCACATGAGGGAGGAGGATGTCTTCCCTGTAACGCACAGCGTTGAGATTGCCTGCAATGACAACAAGCTCAGTCTGATGATGCTGTGACACACCGCCTCAGACCATGACGGACCTCCACCTCCAAATTGATCCCGCTCCAGTGTACAGGCCTCGGTGTAACGCTCATTCCTTCAACGATAAACACAAATCCCTTCGACGATAAACTGCGACTCGTCAGTGAAGAGCACTTTTTGCCAGTCCTGTGGTCCAGTGACGGTGGGTTTGTGCCCATAGGCAACATTGTTGCCTGTGATGTCTGGTGAGGACCTGCCTTACAACAGGCCTACAAGCCCTCAGTCCAGCCTCTCTCAGCCTATTGCGGACATTCTGAGCACTGATGGAGGGATTGTGCGTTCCTGGTGTTACTCGGGCAGTTGTTGTTGCCATCCTGTACCTGTCCTGCAGGTGTGATGTTCGGCTGTACCGTTCCTGTGCAGATGTTGTTACACGTGGTCTGCCACTGCGAGGACGATCAGCTGTCCGTCCCGTCTCCCTGTAGCTCTGTCTTAGGCGTCTCACAGTACGGACATTACAATTTATTGCCCTGGCGACATCTGCAGTCCTCATGCCTCCTTGAAGCATGCCTAAGGCACATTCACGCACATGAGCAGGGACCCTGGGCAGTAGAAAGGCCTCTTAGGTTTCTTAAGTTTTTTCATAACTGTGACCTTACAGAAGGTAGGCAATTGAGCTGTTAGTGTCTTAAAGACCGTTCCACAGGTGCTTGTTCATTAATTGTTTATGGTTCATTGAACAAGCATGGGAAACAGTGTTTAAACCCTTTACAATGAAGATCTGTGAAGTTATTTTGGATTTTTACTAATTATCTTTGGAAGACAGGGTCCTGAAAATGGACCTTTCTTTTTTTTGCTGAGTATATTAATGCTTCAGCATACAATGGCATTCTAGAGAATTCTGTGCTTCCAATTTTGTGGTAACAGGTTGGGGAAGCCCCTTTCCTGTTTCAGCATGACAATGCCCCGTGCACAAAACGAGGTCCATACAGAAATGGTTTGTCGAGATCGGTGTGGAAGAACTTGACTGGCCTGCACAGAGCCCTGACCTCTACCCCATCGGACACCTTTGGGATGAATTGGAACGCCGACTGTGAGCCACAGGCCTAATCGCCCAACGTCGGTGCCCGATCTCACTAATGCTCTTGTGGCTGAATGGAAGCAAATCCCCGCATCAATGTTCCAACATCTTGTGGAAAGCCTTTCCAGAAGAGTGGTGGGTGTTATAGCAGCAAAGGGGGGACCAACTCTGTGTTAATGAGGGGGGACCAACTCATGATTTTGGAATGAGATGTTCGATGAGTAGGTGTCCACATACTTTTGGTCATGTAGTGTAGTTCTCTCTCTCTCTCGCCCCTTTTCTTTCCCTCTGCCTCTCACATACTCATGCCTCATTCACAGCGGTAACATTTCATGGGCTGTGGAGAGAGAGAAACATGTTTGTCTCCTCTTCTGTTTCCTGATTGGAATTGTTGTTCTGGTTTAGGTTTCATCCTACACCTCTGTCACCAGGGTTTTTACCCTTATCTAATTCATCATTATTCATTATTATTATCCTTTTGAAAAGGAACTTTTGACCCCAAAAATGTTTTTGCTCTCCGGCTTTCCATTGGGACATTTTCAGTGGTATTATGCCGAAGTGCTCCAATTATGCTTTCAAGTATTCAAAGTTATGTTTTTCTATGCGCAATCAACACATAAAGGAAACAGTAAGCACTCTTCTGCGGCGAGGCCCAATTGCCATTGTGCTCTCGCCTCCTCTGGATTACTTTGAATGTCTCGCAGCATCGGCGGACACTTAAGCTGCAGCTCCTGAATAGTGAAGAAGACTAGATGTGCAGTGGAAGACTCCTCAGGCCTACTATCCAGCTGAGCTCCCTGTCAGTTAAGCCAGTGATTACCGTTTAGAACGGTGACAATGTTACACACAATGGGCTCTGGATTGCACAGTCGTACGAGTACAATGGGAATGTGCACTGGAGACTTGAAAACTGTGGTTTAGCGAGAGGTACCTATCCTCAATCCTAGCTTTTAAGAGCCAAGTGGGGTTAGGTGAGTGAATGCTGTGTAGGTGAGTAGACCATGGAATCACAGATGATAGATGGTGCTTTGTCATCAGCTATGTTCATGTGATGTCAACTGAATAGTGCATTGAAACTATTGTACTTATGAGGTGAAATGGAGATATCTGGCACAATTCCACCAGCACTTCCTATTAATATATATTTTGAGTATATTGGAGGACAATTGTCTTCCTGATCAACTGAGGGGAGTTATGAATATGGCCAACATCTCTGTCCTTGCATTATCAGGCTGGCTGCCTGTACTCAACAGTACCTAAACCAAAGAGCCACAGACCAATGTAACCCGACTGTCATCACCAGAGACATGCTAGCCTGCTCTTCCGAGACCACTCACAGGCCCTTTGGATATGCATCAAAGACTAGAGGGAACAGAAAATACACTGTTGGCATTTTCAAGTCCCACACCTGCACCGCAACTGTCCCCCATTTCTTTCAGCACCGGGAGTTTGTTGTGTGATAGATGCAGCCACGCGCCAAAGAAGCTTTTAGTTCAGCCCACAGAAGCTCTCAAGCTCTCTCAATCTCATCAACAGTCGAGGAAAGAAGAGAGGATGTGTCTTTTGTGTGGCAATTTTCGCCCCCCTTCTCCTTTTTTTCTCCCACAATGCTGCTCTCGAATACAAAGACATCCCTGTCCTCTTGAAATCTACGTCTTTGATTTCGTAGAACAATGGGTTGAGCCTTGCAGCGTACTCAGTGATATTAAGAGGTATTTCAATGAAGCATTGATTTGTGCTTTAATCTTACACTCATTATTGCGTTGTAATGAGCTTTGGCCTACAAGCTAATGTTGAACAACACGAAAGATGAACGCAGGGTTTGATTCTGACTTGCACACGTGTCCTCCTCACACACGCTTGCACTACTAAGCCTGTGGTATAGCGTTTCTCCCCTTCTTCTCTTGACATTCCTCAGTTGGAGTGGCTCTAGGTGGGAGGTCAGCCATAGTCATCTTTCTCCCCATGACAGTGAGTGTGACCTTGCTTTCCTCTCACGGTATATCACCTTCACACATTTCCACAACACAGCGCTCCGATCCTGTGTTTAGGAAATTGAATAGAGAGGTTATCTGCTAGCTTATGTCTGTATTCTTGGAAAATACTCCTCATCCTCCCTATATCCTACTTTTGTTTAGTGGAAACGGGACATGATTGAAGATAGATGAAAATATCCAGCCAAATGTGGGATTACTATGGTGGAATCTAAGCCTTGGACAATATTTGATTGATCAAAATCTACATAACAGACACTAGGAGATTAGTGGATTAGTCTGTCGTAATCAGAAAGGTCTTACTCCTTTGGGATGTTGCGCAAAACTGCAAAAGGAAGTGTAAAAATAGAGTAAGAGTGCTGTTAGATATCCTTCCATCCATCTCTTTTGTCTGATCATCTCTGTGATGCATGTAGTTGGCTGTACTTCTCGATTCGGCTGAAGTTAAAAGTTGATGACTTCACAGAGACCTTTCTGGAAGTGCGGAAGGTTCTGATTTTAGTGATTAATGCCATAAATCTAAGGAGTGCGAGTGACTGGCTTGTCAGAATCTGATTTCTGCCTGTAAAACGCCTTCCCTGAGAGCTTTATTACAAGACTGCTGATTAAAAGGTGCTCCCAGCCCCTTTATTTTAATCTCGGCTCCCTCGTGCTCCGAATAGAAATACACATTTTAAAAATGGACTCTATACTTAGATACTTAGATACTTGGATATTCATATAAACCCAGGACAAAATAGAGTCCTGTCCATGAGCTGCATGTTTTTTCAAGATGTTCTCTCAATGTCAGCAGAAAGAGAAGTGGACAATGTTAAACCACTTGGCATGTCCTTTCTGTCTTTGTTGCCATGGCATTAAACCTCACAGGTTTTGTCTCTGACCTAATCTTTGTCGGTGGACATGGAGAGGATTATTCAAGTACAATTGAATGGGTTTTGCCCACTCATGGTTCCCATCCAGCTTCAATTGGAACTTGGTCTCCTTATCAGAGTCCACCCGGGCTTGCCAAATTGCCTATCTGGTGGCTCCCGTGGTCCGAGAGCAGCATGGCTCATGTAACTCTTAAGTGTTAGAGCGCTAAATTCCACAGAGATGGACTGCCAATTTAACCCAGGATGGAAATGTATCCTATTACAGTGCTGTGTGTGGCTGCCTTCACTTAACATGGGAGAGAGTAGAGATCAGATAGAGCAGGAACCATGGCTCTCTTATTAGACCTGATGGGTTCTAGAGGGCCTGGGGTGGCTGTCTGGACAGAAGTGTTGGGAACATGTCCTATTTCCTGTCAGAGTGGGGGTACCCCAAGCATCAGTGGTGGGACCATTACCATTCCCAGTCAGAGCGGGGAGACTAGGTGGTTACACAGTGCCACAGCAGGTAAAGGATGGGTAGGTAGGAGGATTGGGATGTTGTTTTTGATGCTTGCCAACATTCCTAGCCTTTAGATAACAAAAAGCTATATTAAAATAATGGTCAAAATGTTTTAAATATGTTTAATAATCTCCATGTTTGACACAGGCTGCGATAAATTAGTGTTGATGTTATCTTTATGATTGACTAACTTTTTCCCTCCTGTCCCCTTCTTTAAAGACCCCATGCACGGTCCCCGAAGACTGGAGGTGGTGGACATCAAGTCCAAGCAGATCACAGTGCGCTGGGAGCCCTTCGGCTACAACGTGACCCGCTGCCACAGCTACAACCTGACTGTTCAGTACCGCTACCGGGCCGGCGGCAAGGAGGAGACCCGGGAGGAGGTGTGCTACGACACGCTGAGTGTGGCTCCGCAGCACACCATCCGGAACCTGTCGCCCTACACCAATGTCAGTGTCAAGCTGGTGCTGAGGAACCCAGAGGGCATCAAGCAGAGCACGAACGTAGGCGTGCTGACCGATGAGGATGGTGGGTGCTCCAAAAGAGGGAGACTGGTGGGGGGGAAAGAGAGTGAGTGGGGAGAGCGTGGTGGGTGGGGAGAGCGAGCAGGTGGGGGGTTGGGGGAGAGCGAGCAGGTGGGGGGTTGGGGGAGAGCGAGCAGGTGGGGGCGAGCAGGTGGGGGGAAAGAGTGAGTGGGGAGAGCGTGGTGGGTGGGGAGAGCGTGGGGGGTGGGGAGAGCGAGCAGGTGGGGGTTGGGGGAGAGCGAGCAGGTGGGGGGTTGGGAGAGCGTGGGGGGAGTGAGAGGGTGGGGGGAGAGCGAGCAGGTGGGGGGTGGGGGAGAGCGTGGGGGTGGGGAGAGCGTGGGGGTGGGGAGAGCGAGCAGGTGGGGGGGGAGTGAGAGGGTGGGTCGGGAGACAGAGAGAGAACGTGCGTGAGAGAGGATGGGGCAGAGGTCTGGGGAGAGAGAGAATGGGAAGAGGAGAGAGGGAATGGGAAGAGGAGAGAGAGAATGGGAAGAGGAGAGAGGGAATGGGAAGAGGAGAGAGGGAAGGAGATGGGGGAGGGAAGGAAATGGGGGAGGGAGCGGGAAAGGGAAAAATAGAGAAAGCTTCTAAGAATTGAAATAGAGTTGATCCCAACTCTGCCCTGCCAACACTTCCAACATTCAGCCTTTCAAGGTCATCATTGGGGTCTAAGAGACCACAAAAGCATGAGGGCTTGTGTTTCAATAAGGGAAAGATAGTTATTTGAAAGCACTTACATTTACCTTCAACTACATCTACTTCTGTGATGCTTCATTTGTTTTTTTCCTCCTTTGGCGCTCAAGGCCATTTGAAGATTACAATCTCACTCTGCTCCTCAATAGCCCTTTGGAGGTTATTCAAATTGATATCAAACGTTCAAAAGAGACCTCTAATGGAATTATCTGCATGATAACAAGTTTAACTTTTCCAAATGAGTATAGGAGGTGCATTTAATTTGCACTGCTTTTCAAAAAGAAATGTAGAAACTAGAAACCTTTGACCCTGTTATGAGCAAGAAAATGGAATGGTTTGCTTTCCTTTCATTTAACTTTTTTGCCAGTGAGTCTACATTTTCTAGCTGTCCTTGACCCTAATGCTACTTTGTTTTGTTTCCGATTCAATATACAATGCGAGGACCCAGAGCTCTGTATCAGTTTACTGTAGTGTACCTACAGCCATGCTGTAAAGCCTCTGTATCAGTTTACTGTAGTGTACCTACAGCCAAGCTGTAAAGCCTCTGTATCAGTTTACTGTAGTGTACCTACAGCCAAGCTGTAAAGCCTCTGTATCAGTTTACTGTAGTGTACCTACAGCCATGCTGTAAAGCCTCTGTATCAGTTTACTGTAGTGTACCTACAGCCATGCTGTAAAGCCTCTGTATCAGTTTACTGTAGTGTACCTACAGCCATGCTGTAAAGCCTCTGTATCAGTTTACTGTAGTGTACCTACAGCCATGCTGTAAAGCCTCTGTATCAGTTTACTGTAGTGTACCTACAGCCAAGCTGTAAAGCCTCTGTATCAGTTTACTGTAGTGTACCTACAGCCATGCTGTAAAGCCTCTGTATCAGTTTACTGTAGTGTACCTACAGCCATGCTGTAAAGCCTCTGTATCAGTTTACTGTAGTGTACCTACAGCCACGCTGTAAAGCCTCTGTATCAGTTTACTGTAGTGTACCTACAGCCATGCTGTAAAGCCTCTGTATCAGTTTACTGTAGTGTACCTACAGCCATGCTGTAAAGCCTCTGTATCAGTTTACTGCAGTGTACCTACAGCCATGCTGTAAAGCCTCTGTATCAGTTTACTGTAGTGTACCTACAGCCATGCTGTAAAGCCTCTGTATCAGTTTACTGTAGTGTACCTACAGCCATGCTGTAAAGCCTCTGTATCAGTTTACTGTAGTGTACCTACAGCCATGCTGTAAAGCCTCTGTATCAGTTTACTGTAGTGTACCTACAGCCATGCTGTAAAGCCTCTGTATCAGTTTACTGTAGTGTACCTACAGCCATGCTGTAAAGCCTCTGTATCAGTTTACTGTAGTGTACCTACAGCCATGCTGTAAAGCCTCTGTATCAGTTTACTGTAGTGTACCTACAGCCAAGCTGTAAAGCCTCTGTATCAGTTTACTGTAGTGTACCTACAGCCATGCTGTCAAAGCCTCTGTATCAGTTTACTGTAGTGTACCTACAGCCATGCTGTAAAGCCTCTGTATCAGTTTACTGTAGTGTACCTACAGCCATGCTGTAAAGCCTCTGTATCAGTTTACTGTAGTGTACCTACAGCCATGCTGTAAAGCCTCTGTATCAGTTTACTGTAGTGTACCTACAGCCATGCTGTAAAGCCTCTGTATCAGTTTAGCCTGTAGTGTACCTACAGCCATGCTGTAAAGCCTCTGTATCAGTTTACTGTAGTGTACCTACAGCCATGCTGTAAAGCCTCTGTATCAGTTTACTGTAGTGTACCTACAGCCATGCTGTAAAGCCTCTGTATCAGTTTACTGTAGTGTACCTACAGCCATGCTGTAAAGCCTCTGTATCAGTTTACTGTAGTGTACCTACAGCCATGCTGTAAAGCCTCTGTATCAGTTTACTGTAGTGTACCTACAGCCATGCTGTAAAGCCTCTGTATCAGTTTACTGTAGTGTACCTACAGCCATGCTGTAAAGCCTCTGTATCAGTTTACTGTAGTGTACCTACAGCCATGCTGTAAAGCCTCTGTATCAGTTTACTGTAGTGTACCTACAGCCATGCTGTAAAGCCTCTGTATCAGTTTACTGTAGTGTACCTACAGCCATGCTGTAAAGCCTCTGTATCAGTTTACTGTAGTGTACCTACAGCCATGCTGTAAAGCCTCTGTATCAGTTTACTGTAGTGTACCTACAGCCATGCTGTAAAGCCTCTGTATCAGTTTACTGTAGTGTACCTACAGCCATGCTGTAAAGCCTCTGTATCAGTTTACTGTAGTGTACCTACAGCCATGCTGTAAAGCCTCTGTATCAGTTTACTGTAGTGTACCTACAGCCATGCTGTAAAGCCTCTGTATCAGTTTACTGTAGTGTACCTACAGCCATGCTGTAAAGCCTCTGTATCAGTTTACTGTAGTGTACCTACAGCCATGCTGTAAAGCCTCTGTATCAGTTTACTGTAGTGTACCTACAGCCATGCTGTAAAGCCTCTGTATCAGTTTACTGTAGTGTACCTACAGCCATGCTGTAAAGCCTCTGTATCAGTTTACTGTAGTGTACCTACAGCCATGCTGTAAAGCCTCTGTATCAGTTTACTGTAGTGTACCTACAGCCATGCTGTAAAGCCTCTGTATCAGTTTACTGTAGTGTACCTACAGCCATGCTGTAAAGCCTCTGTATCAGTTTACTGTAGTGTACCTACAGCCATGCTGTAAAGCCTCTGTATCAGTTTACTGTAGTGTACCTACAGCCATGCTGTAAAGTCAATAAAATAAAACAAACCATGTTGTGCTCTCACAACAGCTTTTAGGAGGTTCCCTCTAATGTGCCTTATTGAAGTAGTTGAAAGAGACAACGGCAGAACCATGACCGCCCTGCGCCCCCATGAGACCTCAGTTGATCCTTTTCACCAAATCATTCAAGCTTGGTCTGGAGAAAGTTCGCCGCCAACCAACCGCCCAATCTATGGGAATCACAATGTCGATTTATGATGGTGTTAGGATGTTGAAGTGGCTCAATATTGAAAATGGTCGATATTTAATTTGCTCTGAATTTATTTCCCCCTCGTCCCTCTCCTCCATAGTGCCTGGCGCTGTGCCACTTGAGTCCATCCAGGGGAGCACGTACGAAGAGAAGATCGCCCTGCGATGGCGTGAGCCTGTCCAGACCTATGGTATCATTAAGCAGTATGAGGTAAGATCTGAGAAACTCCCGAGCCCATTTGCCCACCCAGGCCCAGCTCTCATTCTCTCTCTCTTCCTCCCCCTCTCTCTCTCGCTTCCTTCCCCCCTCTCTCTCTCGCTTCCTTCCCCCCTCTCTCTCTCGCTTCCTTCCCCCTCTCTCTCTCGCTTCCTTCCCCCTCTCTCTCTCGCTTCCTCCCCCCTCTCTCTCTCGCTTCCTCCCCCTCTCTCTCTCGCTTCCTCCCCCTCTCTCTCTCTCGCTTCCTCCCCCTCTCTCTCGCTTCCTCCCCCTCTCTCTCTTGCTTCCGCCCCCTCTCTCTCTCGCGTCCTCCCCTCTCTCTCTCGCTCCTCCCCCCTCTCTCTCGCTTCCTCCCCCTCTTTCTCTCTCGTTTCCTCCCCCTCTTTCTCTCTAACTTCCTCCCCCCTCTTTTCTCTCGCTTCCCCCCTCTCTCTCTTGCTTCCCCCTCTCTCTCGCTTCCCCCCCTCTCTCTCTCTCGCTTCCTCCCCCTCTCTCTCTCGCTTCCTCCCCCTCTCTCTCTCTCGCTTCCTCCCCCCCTCTCTCTCTCGCTTCCTCCCCCTCTCTCTCTCGCTTCCTCCCCCTCTCTCTCTCTCTCTCGCTTCCTCCCCCTCTCTCTCTCGCTTCCTCCCCTCTCTCTCTCGCTTCCTCCCCCTCTCTCTCTCTCTCTCGCTTCCTCCCCCCTCTCTCTCTCTCGCTTCCTCCCCGTCTCTCTCTCGCTTCCTCCCCCCGTCTCTCTCTCTCTCTCTCGCTTCCTCCCCCTCTCTCTCTCACTTCCTCCCCCCTCTCTCTCTCGCTTCCCCCTCTCTTGCTTCCTCCCCCTCTCTCTCTCTCTCTCGCTTCCTCCCCCTCTCTCTCTCTCGCTTCCTCCTCCTCTCTCTCTCTCGCTTCCTCCCCCTCTCTCTCTCTCGCTTCCTCCCCTCTCTCTCTCTCGCTTCCTCCCCCTCTCTCTCTCACTTCCCCCCCCCCTCTCTCTCTCGCTTCCCCCCTCTCTTGCTTCCTCCCCCTCTCTCTCTCTCTCTCTCTCGCTTCCTCCCCCTCTCTCTCTCTCGCTTCCTCCTCCTCTCTCTCTCTCGCTTCCTCCCCCTCTCTCTCTCTCGCTTCCTCCCCTCTCTCTCTCTCTCGCTTCCTCCCCCTCTCTCTCTCTCGCTTCCTCCCCCCTCTCTCTCTCTCGCTTCCTCCCCCCTCTCTCTCTCTCGCTTCCTCCCCCTCTCTCTCTCTCGCTTCCTCCCCCTCTCTCTCTCGCTTCCTCCCCCTCTCTCTCTCTCGCTTCCTCCCGCCTCTCTCTCTCTCGCTTCCTCCCCCTCTCTCTCTCGCTTCCTCCCCCCTCTCTCTCTCTCTTCCTCCCCCTCTCTCTCTCTCTCTCTTCCTCCCCCTCTCTCTCTCGCTTCCTCCCCCTCTCTCCCTCTCGCTTCCTCCCCCCTCTCTCTCTCGCTTCCTCCCCCCTCTCTCTCTCTCTCTCCTTCCTCCCCTCTCTCTCTCGCTTCCTCCCCCCTCTCTCTCTCTCTCTCGCTTCCTCCCCCTCTCTCTCTCTCGCTCTCGCTTCCTCCCCCTCTCTCTCTCTCTCTCTCTCTTCCTCCCCCCTCTCTCTCTCTCTCGCTTCCTCCCCCTCTCTCTCTCTCTCTCGCTTCCTCCCGCCTCTCTCTCTCGCTTCCTCCCGCCTCTCTCTCTCTCTTCCTCCCGCCTCTCTCTCTCTCCCTTCCTCCCCCCCTCTCTCTCTCTCCCTTCCTCCCCCTCTCTCTCTCTCGCTTCCTCCCCCTCTCTCTCTCTCGCTTCCTCCCCCTCTCTCTCTCTCGCTTCCTCCCCCTCTCTCTCTCTCGCTTCCCCCCTCTCTCTCTCACTTCCTCCCCCCTCTCTCTCTCTCGCTTCCTCCCCCTCTCTCTCTCTCGCTTCCTCCCTCTCTCTCTCTCGCTTCCTCCCCTCTCTCTCTCTCTCTCTCGCTTCCTCCCCCCTCTCTCTCTCTCGCTTCCTCCGCCTCTCTCTCTCTCGCTTCCTCCCGCCTCTCTCTCTCTCGCTTCCTCCCGCCTTTCTCTCTCGCTTCCTCCCCCTCTCTCGCTCTCGCTTCCTCCCCCTCTCTCTCTCTCGCTTCCTCCCCCTCTCTCTCTCTCGCTTCCTCCCCCCCTCTCTCTCTCGCTTCCTCCCCCTCTCTCTCTCTCGCTTCCTCCCCTCTCTCTCTCTCGCTTCCCCCCCTCTCTCTCTCACTTCCTCCCCCTCTCTCTCTCTCGCTTCCTCCCCTCTCTCTCTCTCGCTTCCTCCCGCCTCTCTCTCTCTCGCTTCCTCCCGCCTCTCTCTCTCGCTTCCTCCCCCTCTCTCGCTCTCGCTTCCTCCCCCTCTCTCTCTCGCTTCCTCCCCCTCTCTCTCTCTCTCGCTTCCTCCCCTCTCTCTCTCTCTCTACTTCCTCCCCCTCTCTCTCTCTCGCTTCCCCCCCTCTCTCTCTCGCTTCCTCCCCCTCTCTCTCTCTCTCGCTTCCCCCTCTCTCTCTCTCGCTTCCTCCCGCCTCTCTCTCTCGCTTCCTCCCGCCTCTCTCTCTCTCGCTTCCTCCCGCCCTCTCTCTCGCTTCCTCCCCCTCTCTCGCTCTCGCTTCCTCCCCTCTCTCGCTCTCGCTTCCTCCCCCCTCTCTCTCTCTCTCGCTTCCTCCCCCTCTCTCTCTCTCTCGCTTCCTCCCCCTCTCTCTCTCTCTCGCTTCCTCCCCCTCTCTCTCTCTCGCTTCCTCCCCCTCTCTCTCTTTCTCGCTTCCTCCCCCTCTCTCTCTCTCGCTTCCTCCCCCTCCCTCTCTCTCGCTTCCTCCCCCTCTCTCTCTCGCTTCCTCCCCCTCTCTCTCTCTTCCTCCCCCCCTCTCTCTCTCTCTCTCTCTCTCGCTTCCTCCCCCTCTCTCTCTCTCCCCCTCTCTCTCTCTCTTCCTCTCTCTCTCTCGCTTCCCTCTCTCTCTCTCTCGCTTCCTCTCTCTCTCGCTTCGCTTCCTCCCCCTCTCTCGCTTCCTTCCCCCCTCTCACAACCCCCTCCCTCTCGCTCCCCCTCTCTCTCTCTCTCTCGCTTTCTTCCCCCTCTCTCTCTCTCTCTCGCTTCCTGGGCAGCCTCTTTCAATAGGAAGGCAATGCTCAATTTGGGTCAGTCACTGTGGTCAGATATTCTGCTACGGTGCACTCCCTCTATTTAGGGCCAAATAGCATTCTAGTTTGCTCTGCTTTTCTTTTGATTTTTTTGTCAATGTGCCAAGTAATTATCTTTTTGTTTTCTCATGATTTGGTTGTTTCTAATTGTGTTGCTTGACATTTGCTCAGGACATTATTTTTACTGAGGAAATGTAGGAATCTGCTATTAATGATTATGCAGAGGATTTTCCCAAGGTTGCTGTTGACTCATATCCTACAGTAGTTATTGGGGTCAAATTTGGTCTCCACTTTTGTGGATTGGGGTGATCAGTCCTTGGTTCCAAGTATTGGGGAAGATGCCTGAGCTGAGGATGATGTTTAAGTATAGCCAATTAAAATGTGTGGTTTGTATGTTTGATCATTTAATATAGGATACCGTCAACACCACAGGCCTTTTTGGGGATTGAAGGGTTTGTATTTTGTACTGTAGTTCCTTCAATGTAATTGGAGAGTCCAGTGGGTTCTGGTAGTCTTTTTAATAGCTGACTCTAAAATGTGTAATTGATCATGTATATGTTTTTGCTGTTTGTTCTTTGTTATAGGGCGAAAAATATTGGAGAAGTGGTTTATCCATCTCCATTTTGGATAGATAGCTCTTGTTGTTTTTAGTGTGTTCCAATTTTCCCAGAACTGGTTCAATTCAATAGATTCTTCAATTACATTGAGCTGATTTCTGACGTGCTGTTCATTGTGTATTTTTGCACCGTTTTAGTGTTTCTCATACCACAGTATGAGTCATAATACCCATAAAACTAGTGTCAAACAAGGGAATGGTTCCATTTTTTCCCCCACCATTTGTTTTTCCCATTGGGGATTTTAGAAACGCATCAAATAAGGACTGTGTTTCGTGTAGACCTATCCTTGCGTGACGCATTGATAACCGCGCAACGTTTATCAATATATTTGCCTGCATTTAAGCTGCTAATGTGGCTATTGTAAAGAACTACAAATGCCATGATGATGTGGATGAGACTGCCGAATCGAAGCAAAAGTAAGAATCTCTGGATTAATGTTAGCTAAATAATGTACTAAATAAATTGGCAAAATATATTAAAATGGACAATTCTGTGAACTGTTTTGTGCAAGTTATAAAAACACCATACCTGTTAGCAAAGGTGTCAGCTAGAGATGACATGCAGAAGCTTGCAGGGATTTGTAGATTTTCTTGATGTCCACTTTGGTGCTAATTAGCATCTTCGAATCTGAGAGTAAATAGAGCCAAATATATTGATAAAAATCAGCTTGTCCGAGAGAGATTTACATGGTTATCAAAAGGTAATGCAAGGTAAGCCTACACGAAGCACAGCTCTTATTTTAAGTGTTTCCAAAATTCCCTATGGGATACATGGAAGCTTTTCCCTGTTTGACTGCTATGTTTTATGGGTATTATACCACCACCACTGTGGGGCTTTATAATGAAGTTGTAGGCTCAGGTTTGTCTCTGTGTTTTTGGTTGGATCGGTTCCTCAATTCCTTTCTTAGGTTTTTACATTCTTCATCAAACCATTTGTCATTGTTGTTAATGTTCTAAGGTTGTCTGGTTGAAATGTTTAGATTTGATGGGGAAGCTGAGAGGTCAAAATGTACTTTTTAGGCTTTCTTCTGCCAAGTTTACCCCTTCACTTTTACAGTGAAACATTTTGTCCAGGAAGTCGTCTAAGAGGGATGGAATTTGTTGTTGGCTAATTGTTTTCTGGTAGGTTTCTGCTCTCTCTTTTCTGTCTCTTTCTCTCCCTCTGTCCATCTGTCTCTGTGTCTCTCTCTATCTGTCTTTGTCTTTTTCTCTCGGTCTCTCTCGCTCTCTGTCTTTCTCGGTTTCCCGCTCTCTCTCTCTCTAACACACATCCATCTTGTGCCTGGCAGGAGCTGGGCGGCTTCCATCTTTCATTCACTCCGGGCCCTTAATTATCTAATAAATCCAACCTAATAACCTTAAGGCCTGCATGCACTGAGGCTTGTTAACACAATCTATTACCCACTGAACCCCCTCCGACAGCACTCCCAACACCAGCCCAGCCCTGTGCCCCAGAGTGGAGCTCCTAATACAACTGACAAGGAATTAAACGAGTTTCCCCAACAACCAGGGAGGAAATTAAAGTTACAACTTGGGGCCTTGTTCAATCAGACCCCCGTATACCAAGTTTTGGGGATAAGTCAAAAGTATAATTGTTTCCCTGAGTTTGTGAGTATGTACATGTGGATTGGTGCCCTCAACAGTATAACGTCAGCGGTAGAGCTACAGTCGTAGCCAAAAGTTTTGAGAATGACAAAAATATTAATTTTCACAAAGTCTGCTGATTCAGTGTCTTTAGATATTTTTGTCAGATATTATTATGGAATAGTGAAGTATAATTACTAGCATTTCATACGTGTCAAAGGCTTTTATTGACAATTACATGAAGTTGATGCAAAGAGTCAATATTTGCAGTGTTGATCTTGGTTGTTTGGGAGAAGTTGCTCTCGGAGGATGTGTTGGTACCATTCTTTATTCATGGCTGTGTTCTTAGGCAAAATTGTGAGTGAGCCCACTCCCTTGGCTGAGAAGAAACCCCACACATGAATGGTCTCAGGATGCTTTACTGTTGGCATGACACAGGACTGATGGTAGCGCTCACCTTGTCTTCTCCAGACAAGCTTTTTTCCAGATGCCCCAAGCAATCGGAAAGGGGATTCATCAGAGAAAACAACTTTTCCCCAGTCCTCAGCTGTCCAATCCCTGTACCTTTTGCAGAATGACATAGGACTGATGGCAGCTTCTTTGCTGCCCTTCTTGACACCAGGCCATCCTCCAGAAGTCTTCGCCTCACTGTGCGTGTAGATACACTCACACCTTTCTGAGCAAGCTCTGTACTGGTGGTGCCCGCAGCTGAATCAACTTTAGGAGATGGTCCTGGCGCTTGCTGGACTTTCTTGGGCGCTTTGAAGCCTTCTTTACAACAATTGAACCACTCTCCTTGAAGTTCTTGATGATCCGATAAATGGTTGATTTAGGTGCAATCTTACTGGCAACAATATCCTTGCCTGTGAAGCCCTTTTTGTGCAAAGCAATAATGACGGCACGTGTTTCCTTGCAGGTAACCATGGATGACAGAGGAAGAACAATGATTCCAAGCACCACCCCCCTTTTGAAGCTTCCAGTCTCTTATTCAAACTCAATCAGCATGACAGAGTGATCTCCAGCCTTGTCCTGGTTAACACCCACACCTGTGTTAACGAGAGAATCACTGACATGATGTCAGCTGGTCCTTTTGTGGCAGGGCTGAAATGTAGTGGAAATGTTTTTGGGGATTCAGTTCATTTGCATGGCAAAGAGGGACTTTGCAATTCATTGCAATTCATCTGATCACTCTTCATAACATTCTGGAGTGTATGCAAATTGCCATCATACAAACTAAGGCAGCAGACTTTGTGAAAATTAATATTTGTGTCATTCTCAAAACTTTTGGCCACGACTGTAGATGCCTCTTTTATTGAAAATGATTGAAGTAGCTCTTCCTCTTGTGATATGTTCTCGTAAATCAATTGTGAGTCAGAGAATATACAGTGTGATCTTCAAAGATTGAAGGGACCAAACATGTATTATTGTAGCGAACACTGTTAAAATAGGCAGTTGAAAAAGTTCATCCTCAATCTGCTGGAATTGAAAGCGGAGGCATACAGTACTTGAGCCTGGTTGTCATATGACTTTAATTTGACAGGAGTGTGGGGCATACCTTAGACAGGGTAAAACATGCTGCACTTCATCTGTCTGACATCATCCAGTATTTAGAAAGATAGCAGCCTTTAAAAATACCCTTCAACAACACTGTGGCGTCAAGACGGAAACATCTGGCCCTCTTCAACATTTACACAACCTCAAAATACCCTTCAACAACACTGTGGCGTCAAGACGGAAACATCTGGCCCTCTTCAACATTTACACAACCTCAAAATACCCTTCAACAACACTGTGGCGTCAAGACGGAAACATCTGGCCCTCTTCAACATTTACACAACCTCAAAATACCCTTCAACAACACTGTGGCGTCAAGACGGAAACATCTGGCCCTCTTCAACATTTACACAACCTCAAAATACCCTTCAACAACACTGTGGCGTCAAGACGGAAACATCTGGCCCTCTTCAACATTTACACAACCTCAAAATACCCTTCAACAACACTGTGGCGTCAAGACGGAAACATCTGGCCCTCTTCAACATTTACACAACCTCAAAATACCCTTCAACAACACTGTGGCGTCAAGACGGAAACATCTGGCCCTCTTCAACATTTACACAACCTCAAAATACCCTTCAACAACACTGTGGCGTCAAGACGGAAACATCTGGCCCTCTTCAACATTTACACAACCTCAAAATACCCTTCAACAACACTGTGGCGTCAAGACGGAAACATCTGGCCCTCTTCAACATTTACACAACCTCAAAAGAACCTTCACAACCTTAAAAGAACTTTCACAACTTAATACCGGTTTGAGTCTTATAGCAGTGTGGTTTCCTATAATCCACATTTGTACGTAAAACATAATTGTAAAGCACTGTTCATGTGAATAGGCTACTGTAGTACTACATGTTTCTCCCATCGCAGCGTTTGCCTTGCGTTTGACATGCACTTCCACTCTCCACACAATGCGATGTTAGAGGCTTTTTAGTGAGTTCAAAAGAGCCATTGTACCAGAACCCAATTTATGCTGAAATTCTCCAATTAAGCTGTCAGGTATGCACATAATGAAATGATATTCTGTCACCTCCACCCCCTGTAACTCTGAGCTGCTATTGTGATCAAGTTGGACAAATCAAAAGGGTTTTTTCTGCCTCATTAGACTCTGATAAAGTCAACCCCATTATCATTGGCTGACATTCAGCTTGCCTCATATGCTCTTCAGTATTTGACTGTGAGCCATGCATCTCTCACTCCAAAACAGCATTTTGTTCAGGGTTGGCACATCTTTACTGTACTTTGTCTCAGTTCGGCAGTTGTAATATGGGCTCGTTCTTTGGGGTTTTGCCTTGAAGATGTACAGCTGGCCCTTTGCGTTGAGACGAATTCAGGGCTATTCTACTATGACTGGTGATACAAGAAAACTTTTGTGTGTTGATTAATTGTCATAAGTCATTAAGTACTTCAAAAGCTCTGTATGTAGTACTACGTAGGAGTTGTTCTCTAGGAAATTGTTTCTATGTCTGTTCATTGCATTCTTCAAGTTTGCCAAAGTGTGTGTGTCATTGACCAAAACATGACCACAGTCACCATGGCGACTTCCCCTGCTCCTAACTGAACCCTATCGAATCCTCCTTTCCCAACTGAAAATCCCTCACCCCACCAATCAGTCCTGTGTGTGATAATACTGCTCAATGCTAGCTATCTAGCCTTTTGAAATGATCCAGATGCGTTCCTCTCTCCCTGCCTCCCTCCCGCCCTGCCTGATGAAGACTAATGTCCCACCAGAGCCCTGAGCAGCAGCATTTCACACCTGATGGATACAAATGGCCGCCACCGCACTCCAACACTCCCCATTGTGCTTCTTAATTGGGAATCAGAACGGAATAATAATGGAGCTTTCCATTAGGGGAGACCGAATTATTTATTTAAATGAAGCTTACTGAGAGAGAGGGAGAACTGATAAAGTTCTATGAATGAGGGGAGGGAGGAGGGGTGGATTCGCTGCTCCGCTGCACTCTCTTTCAGAAAGAAATTCCCGGGGCCTCCAATCTCCTGCTCGATGGGGTGGGGGGTTTAGAATAAAACAAGTGTCCCCCCCCTGCCCAAACTCTCGCTCATTCAATCCATCACGGAAATGACATTGGAGCTGAGCGTTTCTGTCTGCTGTTTTTTTTTGCCCACAAGTTCCTCCCTTTTCAACGTTGACTTGAAGGAACCTTCTATGGAAAGTTCAGGCCTAGTTTCACTATCAAGGGCTCTAGGTGCAAACTCTAACTTTGTGTGCTAACTCTTTCAGTATTGTAGTACATTGTAGTTTTATAGATGTACGCCATTATCTTTACCATACACCAAAACTAACCATAGCTATGACCATAGCAAGCCTGATGCTAGATTTGAAACTTTTATATAAACTTGTCATATCCAATCATCTAATCTAGGTTGTGTGTCAATCCACAGATCTCCTACAAGGCCTTGAGCTCCTTCGACACGGAGTTTGACCTGACCAACCAGAGCGGCAAGGTGTTTAAGTTCAGCAACGAGACGTCCCACATGTTTGTGGGTCTCTACCCCGGCTCCACATACTCCTTCACCATCCGGGCCAGCACCGTCAAGGGCTTTGGACCTCCCGTCATCACCCAGTTCACCACCAAGATCTCAGGTATGAGAAACTTTGACCAGGACCAAGTAACCAATAATCCTGGACAACCTACTGTAGAGCCCTAAATCTTCCAGGAGATCCCCAGTAATATATAGCTGTGTTCATTGTTCCTGGGTGTAGCGTTTGTCTGCATTTGTGTGTACTTGCTGTTCTCTGTCTGTCTCTGTCTCCTGTCTCCGGGTCTCAGTCTGTCTTTATTTGTCAGTCAAATCACCATCTCCTGTGCTCATGTGTCCCCCCCTCCAGCTCCGTTGATGCCAGGCTATGACCAGGAGACTCCCCTGAACCAGACAGACAGCACGGTCACTGTCCTGCTGAAGCCTGCCCAGAGCAGAGGAGCCCCTGTCAGGTAGACCCATTCACACATCAAACAGCCCTACACACACGCTCACGTCACACACACAGTGATAAACACCCTGCCCTCACTCCAGCCACTGTCGTCCTCTCCTCCTCTCGCTCCCACAATTTCTTTCACCGCGCAAACGGCCCTCACAAACGGCCCTCACAAACGGCCCTCACAAACGGCCCTCACAAACGGCCCTCAGAAATGGCCCTCAACCAGAAACGGCCCTCCGTTCTAATTGATTGTAATTGGCTTGGGAGGCTGGTGATATTATCCACAACAACATATTTAGTTTTTTAACAGTATCAGCATGTATTAATGTGGGCATTTGATCTGAGCAAGCAGCACTTTTTCCCCCCCTTTTTAAAGATAAGAATAAAGCTGTTCTCTCAGACTCCAAAGATGAGCAATCTCAATCTCCTCCTCTTTCTCTCTCTACTTCTCGATTCTTCCTTCTTCTGGAAGCAAAGATTGTGGTCAAGGGTGTCTCTCCTATGATTTGCACACCTCTGAAAATAAACAGAAATATGCAATACGCTTGCCTGGGAACATAAACGGTGGTTTGGGCCTTTATTTGTCTCTTGGGAGAGAGAGAGAAATCAATAACAGTGCTGGCAGGTTCCCACACCCCAGTTATGTTATCCTTCCTTCATTGGCCACTACTGTTGGTGCTGCCGACGAGTTCTCCACGAAACCTATGTCTGTAATTTGTCTGTGTGTGTGTGTGTGTGTGTGTGTGTGTGTGTGTGTGTGTGTGTGTGTGTGTGTGTGTGTGTGTGTGTGCGCGAAAATGTGTACACTGACTGCATGTGTGTGTGAAGACTGCAGATATGCTAGCCGGTTGGGCTGAGGTTGTCCTTCACACACAGACAGGATATCCTACTACTGTCGTTACTGTAGTTTGCTCTTTAGTCATGAAGTCCTTGCACTGCATTAAGACAACATTATCACATGTTCTGTGCTCCTTTAATCATTCATAGACCCACACAGAGACGACGGACACACACACACAGGGGCTGGCCAGCAGCTAGAGTGATTACATGTTTTAATGTTTCAGACCGAGGAGATAACCAGTTTCTCTACGGGCCCACACACACACACACACACACACAGGACAACCTGTCTCTGTTATCAAAAGGAAGGATAAAAGTATTTTAGTATGAAGAAACCAGCCGGTATAAATAAATGAGCATGTGCTTTAGCACCTGGTGGCCCATCATGAAGTATTTACTATCCACTCCTGTCTGAAGCCACTTTAATGGCCGTTTGAGCAAAGTGACAAAAGACACTGAGAGAAACAGAGAGAGGCCTCTCTCTCCACCTCACATGAATAGAGCCTAAGTTACACAGATGGACGGTAGTGATATTAGCCTTTTTCACCTGTCGATCACATTCTATAAAGGGAGTGTACTGGAAGTTGCTTTGTATAAAAGTGTGTCCTAAGTGGCATATTGTTATTATTTAGATAAGGTAGACTGAGCCAAACACCCGCAAGGTATCCATAAACAGTAGGACACTGGAATTCACTCTCCGTCAAACATAATCCTTTTAATTTAACGATAACAATAGTGTCACCAATGACGTGTCAAAAAAAAAATACCACTACTGTACGTTGAGATTAACACCAAAAATGTGAAGAAAACTGTCAGCCCTGCTCCAATCCTCCAATCCAAATCAGGTACACTTTTTTTCTCTCCCTGATGACCTTTCAACGACTGTCACATGGGCCCATCGTTGCCATCTTAATTACAGTTAACGGGTCTTAATGAAATCACAGGATTCGCTAATTAGCGCATTGAGGCTGTCTTTTGTTGACTGGTAAGGATTCGCTGAAAGATTAAAGAGGGGATTTGCCAGCTAAAATGTTCGCTGGTTTGTATAACTCCTTATAATCCCAGCAAAATGTCTCACCAGGAAAATTAAGAAAATCAAAGGCTGTAAATTGGAGCGATATATGATTAATTTGGAATTATTTGTCATTTCGTGACACATTTGAAAAATTCTGATATTGTATATTGAAGAGCATTATCGACTGTCAATTAAGTGACCTAATATATAGTACTACTGCCTATAGCAATAACAATGATTAATTATGATTCCCAATTTCTATGCCTTTGACGTTTCTTTGAGATTCCTAGGCCTTGGTCACAGCAGTGTTCTGGCTTGACAACGCAGTGTGCATTTTCATTCAATAGGCGATTATGCTCATTAACGTGTGTATTTCAAAGGTCCATGACATTAAGAAGGGTCTCCTTCAAAGTGTAACTTTTGTGTTTCCAGCTACCACCATGATTTGTAGGAAGGTGATCTCGGCACTCTGAATCAAAGTGTGCGTGCATGCTTGCCAGCTACTCACTTGTTACATATGTAGCAGTCTGTCGAGAAGAAAGGTGACAAACACACTTAGTCAGGAGCTCCATATCCCTTCAAAAGATGAGGCGGGTGGGCTGAGGAGACAAGAAACTAAGTTGAACGTCAAGGAGAAAATAGAGGGCAGGAGATAAAGGAGGATGTTGATGAAAAACAGGATTTGAAGGAGTCTCCTCTTTTACTCCCTCCAGCATATTATGACAGAATGACAGTGGAGAACTACACAGTAGGTCTCAAGAGAAAGAGTTAGTCAGAAAGAGTCAGACGAAGAGAAAGAGTTAGTCAGAAAGAGTCAGATGGAGAGAAAGAGAAAGAGTTAGTCAGAAAGAGTCAGACCGATTCTCGGAGTCAGACGGAGAGAAAGATTCATACCACACAGACATGCACAGGCTGTTATAGCACAGGCTGTTATAGCACAGGCTGTCATAGCACAGGCTGTCATAGCACAGGCTGTCATGGCGCACAGACTGTCATAGCACAGACTGTGGCTGAAGAGGTAATCCTCTGTTGCTACAAAGTGGAGTGAATTAAGAGAAACCATGTGAGCTTTTGAGCAATTCATTATCATATGACATCGCTCTTCTTTTGGAGATATTTTTGTCACTTTGTTTTAACATGGAGTCGGTAGCATTGGAGTTGATGTTGTTCATAACATGTTGGTTACCCTGTCAAAGGCTCAAAGAGATCAAAACGAATACACCACATACTATGTAAGAACATGCATACTTATTCGCCATAATGAGAGTCCTCCCTGGCGATGGGATTGAGCCAGACAGATTTTAATGTGAAATACCAGATGTTTTTCCGTGATACAGTTTGTTAAGACTGCAACCCTTCAAACTGACTGTAAACGTTTGGTAAAAGCAAAGAGTCGGGACGCACACAAAAATACCTCTGTCTGTCATGTCGCATTTGGGGCATAATGCCTTGTGAGGGACTGGATCATTGACAGGCTGGTGTTTGAAGGGCGGTCTGTCTGGCAGCGTTACATATGTGGGGTGCTACAATGGCAGCCTAACCAGGGGCAAGTTACTCCTTTAAATGGATTACTGTCAGTCAGGTTCGCTCTCGCGCTAATGTGTCGAATCTGCCGCACCAGGGCTAGGACACACACCACCCTGCACTCACACTTTCTCAGACGAGCGCACACACACGCATATAGACACACACACAAACCTCCTCACCCCCTGTGCCAAGACAAGCGTTTACCCAGCGCTGTGGAAAAAGATTTGTAACGCCTCCTAAACCCAGCATCGCCCCAGCTACGGAGTCAAACCACTTTCTCTCTGTCATCTGTTTCTCTGAGGACAGCCAGAAACACTCCTGAGAGAGGGGGAGTGAGAGAGAGGGGGAGAGAGAGGGGGAGTGAGAGAGAGGGGGAGTGAGAGAGAGGGGGAGAGAGAGAACAGCCCACCTCAGACCCACACCACAACCCCAACACCACAATGGGACACACAACACAGGATCCACCAACCCAACAGACCCCACCCCCTCCTAACATCCCTCCTGTCAGCTCCCTCGATAGCCCTCCTGACAATCCCACCCCCACATCCACTGAGGACACACTAAAGTAAAGCATTGTGCTCCTCATTGACACAAATGGCAAATACATTCAAGAGGACAAGCTTTTTCCCCAACACAAAGTGGCTAAACCCCTCCCGAAGGACCTGCACCTAGAGAACCAACACCAAGAGGACCTACACCCAGACCACACCATCACCAACCACACCCCAACCAGCTAAGACCACCCCAAGCAAACCCTGGCCACAACCTATATAGGCCCCACCATGTCAGACCTATGCCTCTTCTGCCCACCCCATGTCCCCCGCCCCTGCGGCAAGGACCTCAACATGACAGCAGGACATATGCCCAGGCCGTGAGCAGAGCAACAGGCCCAACCCCTGCTATTACACCTGCCCAAGCACCATCCTGTGACCTAAGATGTATTTATCAGATGCTCAACATGCTCTGCTTACACCTACTTTGATGTTCTGGGCCTAAACCACACAAAAACAACACTAGACACTATGGAACACAAAGCTTTTACTATCTTATTCTAGAATATACAAGGACTGAGGTCATCTTCCTTTGGCCTAAAGAGCATACAGACATTGTCATCCAACAAGAAACATGATATAAAGGAGACGGACCCACTGGTTGCCCTCTAGTTTAGAGAGAACTGGTAGTCCCATCCACCAAACTACCAGGTGTGAAACAGGGAAGAGACTCGGGGTATGCTAATTTGGTATAGAGCAGACCTAGTCAAAACAGGAACATTTTACATCTGGCTAGAAATGAATAAGGAAATGATCTCAACAGAGAGAAATGTCCTTGTGTGCTACCTCTATCCCTCCAATAGAATCCCCATACTTTAATGATGACAGCTTCTCCATCCCAGAGGGGGAGATTAACAATTTACAGGCTCAGGGACATGTGCTAGTCTGTGGCAAACTAAATGCCAGAATTGGACAAGAACCCGACACCCCCAGCACACAGGGGAACAAACAGGACAGCATTCCCTCCCCCATATGCCCCCCTAGACATAACCAACAAAAACGGGTCACAACTCTTGCATCTCTGTTGTATGCTGGCTATGTACATAGTCAATGGTAGACTTCGAGGACACTCCTATGGTAGGTAAACCTATAGCTCATCTCTTGGCAGTAGTACTGTACTACTTTATCACTGACCTCAACCCAGAGTCTCTTAGGGGTGTCAGTGTACTGACTGTGAACGTTCTATCAGATCACAGCAAAATCACTTTATTATCTAAAATCATTTTATTATCTATTCCACTTGCTGTGGCAATGTAAACATATGTTTCCCATGCCAATAAAGCCCCTTAAATTGAGAGAAGGGGGGTGGGAGGGATGTGGAGGGAGAGGGAAAGAGAGTCCCTTTCTGTCATCATTGATTTCAAATGTTCCTATATGTTTGCTTTGGCAATGTATGTGGTTACACTTTCCATGCCAATAAAGCCTTTTGAATTTAAGAGAGAGGGAGGGAACAAGATCCCTTGTTACTCTAATTTTGTGATCTGCTCTATCACATTACCACTTGTCCTGTTTAACTATTACCCCAGGGGAGGTAACACATTACCACTTGTCCTGTTTTATCCATTACCCCAGGGGAGGTATCACATTACCACTTGTCCTGTTTTATCCATTACCCCAGGGGAGGTATCACATTACCACTTGTCCTGTTTTATCCATTACCCCAGGGGAGGTATCACATTACCACTTGTCCTGTTTTATCCATTACCCCAGGGGAGGTATCACATTACCACTTGTCCTGTTTTATCCATTACCCCAGGGAGGTATCACATTACCACTTGTCCTGTTTTATCCATTACCCCAGGGGAGGTATCACATTACCACTTGTCCTGTTTTATCCATTACCCCAGGGGAGATATCACATTACCACTTGTCCTGTTTTATCCATTACCCCAGGGGAGGTATCACGTTACCACTTGTCATTTTTATCCATTACCCCAGGGGAGGTATCACATTACCACTTGTCATTTTTTTTATCCATTACCCCAGGGGAGGTATCACATTACCACTTGTCCTGTTTTATCCATTACCCCAGGGGAGGTATCACATTACCACTTGTCCTGTTTTATCCATTACCCCAGGGGAGGTATCACATTACCACTTGTCCTGTTTTATCCATTACCCCAGGGGAGGTAACACATTACCACTTGTCCTGTTTTATCCATTACCCCAGGGGAGGTATCACGTTACCACTTGTCCTGTTTTATCCATTACCCCAGGGGAGGTATCACGTTACCACTTGTCCTGTTTTATCCGTTACCCCAGGGGAGGTATCACATTACCACTTGTCCTGTTTTATCCATTACCCCAGGGGAGGTATCACATTACCACTTGTCCTGTTTTATCCATTACCCCAGGGGAGGTATCACGTTACCACTTGTCATTTTTATCCATTACCCCAGGGGAGGTATCACATTACCACTTGTCATTTTTTTATCCATTACCCCAGGGGAGGTATCACGTTACCACTTGTCCTGTTTTATCCATTACCCCAGGGGAGGTATCACATTACCACTTGTCCTTTTTTATCCATCCCCCCACGGGAGATATCACATTACCACTTGTCCTGTTTTATCCATTACCCCAGGGGAGGTATCACGTTACCACTTGTCCTATTTTATCCATTGCCCCAGGGGAGGTATCACATTAGTACCTGTCCTGTTTTATCCATCCCCCCACGGGAGATATCACATTAGTACCTGTCCTGTTTTATCCATCCCCCCACGGGAGGTATCACATTAATACCTGTCCTGTTTTATCCATCCCCCCACGGGAGATATCACATTAGTACCTGTCCTGTTTTATCCATCCCCCCACGGGAGGTATCACATTAGTACCTGTCCTGTTTTATCCATCCCCCCACGGGAGATATCACATTAGTACCTGTCCTGTTTTATCCATCCCCCCACGGGAGATATCACATTAGTACCTGTCCTGTTTTATCCATCCCCCCACGGGAGATATCACATTAGTACCTGTCCTGTTTTATCCATCCCCCCACGGGAGATATCACATTAGTACCTGTCCTGTTTTATCCATCCCCCCACGGGAGGTATCACATTAGTACCTCTCCTGTTTTATCCATCCCCCCACGGGAGGTATCACATTAGTACCTCTCCTGTTTTATCCATCCCCCCACGGGAGGTATCACATTAGTACCTGCCCTGTTTTGTCTCGGCCTCTGAAAACAAAACTGTTGTTTCAGGGGGAGTTGGTTGCTCAGTCTCCCTCTCCCCTATCCTCCCTCCTAAGTGCTCCATGTCCTGCTGAGCAGAATGTGTTTGCATCAGGGGGCCACAGGTTAGCACTAGATAGGGAGCGTATATGCCTATCTCCCCTTACCTGCTCATCTCCAACCCTCTCTTCCTGCCCTTTCCTATAACTCTGTCATACCTCCCGGGTCCAGGCTCCATCCACAGTGGGAGCCTCCTCAGCAAGTTTCTCTGAGATTTAAGTGACATTTAATCTGTGCAGCTTGGCCTCATTTGTGTAGACCTGCTCCTATTTTATGGGAGGGGGGTGATAAATAAGGGAGCAGGGAGACAGGTGGAGGCTACAGGGGGAGGAGTGCTGTCGATGCTGGCCTCAGGAGATGGGGCCATGCAGTCCCTTTATCCCTAAATCAGTCACAGAGTGGAGGGGGCAGTACTGGACCACTGCCTGAGGGAAGAGTTTGAGATAACTGAAAGGATAGTTTGGGAGGATCAATAGTGGTGGTATCGCTGAGTTGAGACTAGCAAGGGGAAACATTATGCAAAGTTAATTAGACCTCACTAGCCTCCTCCCTCACTTCTCTCCTTTCACCCCCTCATTCTGTTTTTTATTCTGTTCACCCTCTCCTCTCAAAGTCCCGGGTCACCATTGAGTCCATGCCAACGTGGAGGCTGTGTGTAATTGGTCTAGCGTCACATGGGGCGCCACACTGAAACGACGCTGGCAGCGCGGCACAAGGAGCCCTAATTGGTGTCAGCTGAGGTTGCACGACTGAAACAGTGTTTAGCTTTGTTGCCTCTGCCTCTCTCTCTCTCTACCTTCTCTCCCTTTCTGTCTACCTCCCTTTTTTCCCTCTCTCTCTCGCTACCTCCTCTCTCTCTCTGTCACTCACCAGGTGGGTGGTCTGAGTCGTTGGCTGTGGAATGTTTTCTCACCTTTTGTCTCTCTCAAAGCACACAGTCCCACTTCGCTCCCTGCTTTTATAATGACTATGACCATGTTTACAGTCTCTTAGCTCTCTCTCTGCTGTGTTCTGCTCCAATCGGTTCCTGGCTAAGTAGAACTAGTTCTCCATAGGTATATGCTCCTGGCTGACTGCAATATAGGACTGTTGGGTCTCTAGGCCATGTAGAGGGGGTGATTTACACCACCTTGGGGGAGACAATCCTCCCAACCTCTCCTCCAAACCTCCCTGCCTCTCCTGGACCAGTGTCAGCCACTAAAGATTGTCTCCCAGCCCAACCTCATTTGAATTCCTCTCAAAGGTTTCTCTCTTTTCCCTGGGTAGCTACGAAGTGGCCAGTTAATAGCCCCACTTCTTTCTCTCTCTAAGTATCCTCATTGATTGTTGTGGATTGAATGAAGGAGAGTTAATTGAACACTAAATAGTACTAGAACTACAAAAGTCAAAGAAAAAACAACAGTAGTCTGGCCACGATGTGATCTGTACAAACTTCTTTACTTAGTTTTCAGTTGGTGTCTCAGCAGTTCCATCGCTCGCGGTAAAGCTAAGGCCAGAAGAGATTGTTGCCGATATTAAGCCCGCAGTGAGATCATGGAGACAGTTTTGCCATCAGCACTTTCCAACTCTCCTGAAGGAAAAATAAATGATTATACTCATAATCTGCCAACGCATTGCTTTTAAGTATACAGCACACCAATATGTATTTTTCACTATGATAATCCTGATGGTTGTCCAATAAAGTCTGATATTTTAGCTGGGAAGAAGGGATAGATGAGTGGCAGCCATTTTGTCCTGTATTGATGCACATTTCTCTTGATTTTCTTCCAATTCTCAGGACATTTACTAGTGCCCTGGGGGCACCGGGAGAGAAAAATATTTAATTAAGTGGGAGTTGTTTTTCTCAAAATGATATCTAGATGTTGCAGGTAGCCTTGGAGCAGCCATTTGTGCTGGGTTTTGTATTATTTATTGAAGATGCATCATTCTTCTCCGGTTCCAGCCCCCGAGCTTATGTTTTTCTCTCTTTACTGGCTGTGCCCAGAAAGCAGACACATTTTTCACCCCGGTAATTTGCAGAGAAAATATCAACTTTTGACCTGTTGTCTGGCGGTAAAAAGAATAGTGCTTTATCATAGCATTATCATAAATAGGCTTTTACTGCAACTGCTGTTTATCGGTTTATGCTGCTTGTTCTATTCAGAAATATAGGCATTATTTCCCTCATTGGCATAATAATACAACATTTCAACATTTCAGTTGCTATTTCTTAGTCTGGATTTTCTTCTGGAGGGCTCAATTAGTTCCTATACTTTTAGCCTGGTTTAACCAGACTGAATGCAACACTCACCGCATTGAGTTCAGTCTGGTTTAGCCAGACTTTAATGTATTGTACCTTCACAGGAGGATCTCTTGGTTAGAACTATAATGGGTAAGAACAATGGGAGGCATCTATCCCAGAGGCACAGTCACCTGGTATACCTGGTGGAGGGAGGGAGGGATAAATCACTGCGGTGACAGCTTCTTAAAGTAATAGCTGGCCTTTAAGGAGGCCCTAAATCTGTGACTTAATGTTCTCCTCAGCTCCTCCTCTTCTCCCACTCTCCCACCTAGCTGCCCTCCTCTTCTCTCTTCTTCCTATTCATCATACTCATCCTCCACTCTCTTCACTCCTCTTCTTTTCCCTCCCTCCCTCCCTCCATCTCTGCCCTGCCTTTGGTTCTGTGCGGGGTTCGTAATTAGCCCTCTTATTTCTCGCCTGCCTCTTCACCGTAATTAATATTTTATTACATAGATTTTATCGTTAAATAGCGCTGCGCCAAGAGGGTTCGGGCGGCTCCGGAGAAAGTCAGAAGGGAACTTATTGATGCTGTGGAAGCTCTTCTTGTCTGTAATGAGCTATACAGTTCAAAGAGCAGAGGCGACTAGCATATTCACAGGGACCTGCCCCAATATTCTCAAGCAGTTTATGACCGATCTACTCTCCAATGGATGTGGACTAAGCCAGGGGGAAATGTAATTATTGAATATTGAATAGGCCCAACTATTTATAATGCAGCCTCCAGTTTGGAGAGCACTCAACCCAACAAACTGTGTTATTTCCAAGACAAACTTTGTTTCGGGGCTTTACACAGGTGTGGGCCGTCGGGAATTATGATTGTGGCAAGTGGAGTCAGGACTCTGGAGCTTTCTCGGTTCTTGGTTGCAAGTATTTTCTTCTAGAGATTCTGCTCAGGTGAAAGCAGATGGTTACTTCCTGGAAAGGTCAGAGATCAGCTGAATTTGTTGTACGTTGTCTTTGCACCTCACTCCCCTTTCAGTTCCACTTGACTGTGCATGAGTAACACTCAAGAT